>NC_073412.1:442500-725000 GCF_028641065.1 Leucoraja erinaceus | reverse complement strand
TATTCTGAGCACAAAACCTGGGTGTGGGGGAGGGGGGGAAGGGAAACAGGTAACAAGATGACCCCTGGTGTCTGAGGATGTGACGCTGTTGGTTTGTGTAAGAGAAGTATAAATATATATATATGGAACTTTCCTTCACTAAACTTCCATGATGTCTTTTATATTAAACAAGAAAAACTGAGGTTATCTGGTGTGTTTTGTATCGTTGCCCCGTGTGATGGCTGGCCTCAATGGTTCTGAAGAAGGGTCTCCACCCAAAGTGTTGCCTATACCTTCTCTCCAGGGATGCTGCCTGTCCCACTGAGCTACTCCAGGGATGCTGCCTGTCCCGCTGGGTTACTCCAGGGATGCTGCCTGTCCCGCTGGGGGTTACTCCAGGGATGCTGCCTGTCCCGCTGGGTTACTCCAGGGATGCTGCCTGTCCCGCTGGGTTACTCCAGTTTGTTGTGTCTGCTATCACCGACCATCAGGTTCACGGTAGTTTGCCAGTGTCCACACTGAGGGGGAGGATGTGGAGTCTTGGGCTTTCCTCCCGTTCTCTTTAAGTGTTTTTGTTTGTGCAACAAATGGGAGGAGGTTCCCAGTTGATGAATCGAGGGGCAACGCGGAGCCTCTGCCCAACGTTTGTTGTCGACCTTGTGTGTGAAACGCTCAGCTCCAGCCCCAGTAACCCACGGCCAGTGGCAACCTGGATCACAGCGTGACACTGTGTCCATGCATGTGAGTATATGTGTGTGTACATGTGTGTGTGTGTCCATGTGTGTGTGTACATGTGTGTGTGTACATGTGTGTGTGTACATGTGTGTGTACATGTGTGTGTGTGTCCATGTGTGTGTGTACATGTGTGTGTGTGTGTCATGTGCTGTGTGTGTGTGTGTGTACATGTGTGTGTGTGTCCATGTGTGTGTGTGTACATGTGTGTGTGTACATTTGTATGTGTCCATTTGTGTGTGTGTGTGTATATGTATGTGTGTGTACGTGTGTGTGTCCATTTGTATGTGTGCGTACATGTATGTGTGTGTACGTGTGTGTCCACTTGTATGTGTGTACATGTATGTATGTGTGTGTATATGTGTGTGTGTCCATTTGTATGTATGTGTGTGTACGTGTGTGTGTGTACATGTATGTATGTGTGTGTACATGTGTGTGTGTGTACGTGTGTGTCCATTTATATGTGTGCACATGTATGTGTGTGTGTACATGTGTGTGTGTCCATTTGTATGTATGTGTGTGTACGTGTGTGTGTACATATGTATGCGTGTCTGTACGTGTGAGTCTGCATGAGAGCGTGTGTGTGTCCGTGTGCACATATATGTGTGGGTTACATTGTGACTGAGAATGTGAATGTGTCAGTTTAGTTTATCGTCACGAGGTACAGTGAAAAGCTTTGTTGCATGCTAACCAGTCAGAGGAAAGACAATACATGATTACAATCGATCCATTTACTGTGTATAGACACATGATAAAGGAATAACGTTTAGTGCAAGATAATGGCAGTAAAGTCCGATCAAGGATAGTCCGAGGGTCACCAATGAGGTAGATAGTTGTTCAGTACTGCTGTGCATGTGTGTGTTAGATTGTGAGTGTAAGAATGTGTTTGTGTGTGTACATGCATGTGTGTACGTGCATGTGTGTACGTGCGTGTACATCTGTGTGTGTGCGTGTGTACATGCGTGTGTGTGTGTGTGTGTACGTGCATGTGTGTACGTCCGTGTGTGTGTGCGTATGTGCATATGCGTGTGTGTATACGTGTGTGTGTATGTGCGTGCGTGCTCTTGTGTGCATGCATGTGTACGTGGGTACGCGTGTGTGCGTATTTTCAGGTGTACAGGTCAAAGTTACACAGGTTGGACACTGCCGCTCCATTGACGTTCCAGGAACAGAGCTCTATCTAACTCTCTCTTTTAAATCCATCCAGTGACTTGGCCTCCACTGCCCTCTGTGGCAGAGAATTCCACAGATTCACAACTCTCTGGGTGAAAAAGTTTTTTCTCATCTCAGCTTTAAATGGCCTCCCCTTTATTCTTAGACTGTGGCCCCTGGTTCTGGACTCCCCCAACATTGGGAACATTTTTCCTGCATCTAGCTTGTCCAATCCTTTTATGATTTTATACGCTTCTATAAGATTCCCTCTCATCCTTCTAAATTCCAATGAATACAAGGCCAGTCTTTCCCAATCTTTCTTCATATGACAGTCCCGCCATCCCGGGGATTAACCTCGTGAACCTACACTGCACTGCCTCACTAGCAAGGATGTCCTTCCTCAAATTAGGAGATCAAAACTGCACACAATACTCCAGGTGTGGTCTCACTGGGGCCCTGTACAACTGCAGAAGGACCTCTTTGTTCCTATACTCAAATATTCAGTCTACCCAATATTATTTCTCGCCTAATGCAGATTTCTCTGTCTCCCTAGATCCTCTGTCCTCCAGTACATCCTCACTAAGGGAGACACAAACAAAGTACCTGTTCAACTCTTCTGCCATTTCCTTGTTCCCCATAATAATTCCACCTGTTTCTGCCTTCAAGGGACCCACATTTGTCTTTACTAATTTTTTTCTCTTAACATACCTAAAGAAGCTTTTACTATCCTTTATATTCCTGGCCAGTTTCCCCTCATGCTTCATCTTTTCACCCCGTTTTGCCCTTTTTGTTTCCATCTGTTGTCCTTTGAAAGTTTCCCAATCCTCTGGCTTCCGGCTACTCTTTGCTGTGTTAGACATCTTTTCTTTTAGTTTTATTCCATCCCTAACTTCCCTTGTCAGCCACGGTCACCTCTTACTCCCCTTAGAATCTTTCTTCCTCCTTTGATGAATTCTGAAGTCACCCAATCCCCTAGCTTGCTGCTTCTTTTGATGAAATACCATCTTTAACTTTAGTTAATAGCTCTGCCTGGACAACTTTTCTCAACTTTTCTAAGCCTTGAAGGGATTTCAGTTTGAAAGTGAATGTGAGCCTTGCTTGTTTACTGTCGGTGTTAGAATATATCCCGGGGTACAGAATAATGAAAGGCATCGATAGAGTGGATGTGGAGAGGATGTTTCCACTGGTGAGAGAGTCTAGGACCAGAGGTCACAGCCTCAGAATTAAAGGGCGCTCGTTTAGAAAGGAGGTGAGGAGCAACCTCTTTAGTCATAGGGTGGTGAATCTGTGGAACTCGTTGCCACAGGGGGCTGTGGAGGCCAAGTCAGTGGATATTTTTAAGGCAGAGGTAGACAAATTCTTGATTAGAACGGGTGTCAAGGGTTATAGAAACTTAGAAAATAGGTGCAGGAGTAGGCCATTCGGCCCTTCGAGCCTGCACCGCCATTCAATATGATCATGGCTGATAAATCCAACTCAGTATCCTGTACCTGCCTTCTCTCCATACCCCCTGATCCCCTTAGCCACAAGGGCCACATCTAACTCCCTCTTAAATATAGCCAATGAACTGTGGCCTCAACTACCCTCTGTGGCAGAGAGTTCCAGAGATTCACCACTCTCTGTGTGAAAAAAGTTCTTCTCATCTCGGTTTTAAAGGATTTCCCCCTTATCCTTAAGCTGTGACCCCTTGTCCTGGACTTCGCCAACATCGGGAACAATCTTCCTGCATCTAGCCTGTCCAACCCCTCAAGAATTTTGTACGTTTCAATAAGATCCCCCCTCAATCTCCTAAATTCTAGCGAGTACAAGCCGAGTCTATCCAGTCTTTCTTCATAAGACAGTCCTGACATCCCAGGAATCAGTCTGGTGAACCTTCTCTGCACTCCCTCTATGGCAAGAATGGGTTAGGAGGCAGAGATCAGCCATGATTGAAGGGGCCGAATGGCCTAATTCTACTCCTAGAAAATTGTGAATGTGAACTTATGCCCGGCCCACATCTCTCCCCTCCTGCCCTCATAGTTTCCTAGATGCTGATTTAGGATTCTGCACGAAACACAAAGTGCCGGAGGAACTCAGTGAGTCAGGCAGCATCTGTGGAAGGACGAGGACAGGTGATGTTACAGGCCAGGACTCTGCTCCCAGACTGGACCACATAGACGATGCCCCCTATACACCCACCCCCGTCCCACTCCCCACCTTATACCACATATGGGATGAGAATGGAGGATGAGTGGGGAAGAGCAGGGGGGCGATGTGGACAGGGTGGGGGTGGGTGTGACACCACGTCTGTACCCCATCTACATTGCCCCATGTCGGGAGACTCTGGGAAATACTTCCCCCCTTTGCCTGCCTCTGTGTCCAGTCCCCCACCCCACCCCCAGGGTGAAGTGGCCACAGAGGGGTGACCCCTGCTGACCCCTGCTGACCCCTGCAAGATCCGTCTGTAAACTGGCGCCAACATTTTCCACTTCACTGATTTGAAATGTTCTTATCCTTGACCAATTCTGCGGCAAAAATATAATTGTCTAGAATTTAGTTCCACATTCTAATGAATGTTGCCCCGAGGCCTGTTATACTTGCTGGTGTTTGTCGCGCCTGGCTGGGCTTTATACAACTGTACACACACACACACACATCACACACAGAGTTTCACGTCTAAAGTCTAAGGTCCACATCAGCAGCTGCACTGACTGACTCACGCCGACAGCTGTGTGTGTGGACAGAGTGGACACTGTGTGTGGACAGACACTAAATGCTGCAGTAACTCAGCGGGTCAGGCAGCATCTGTGGAGAGAAGGAATGGGTGACGTTTCTGGTCGAGACCCTTCTTCAGACCATGGGTTTCTTCAGACTGGAGAAGGGTCTCGACCCGAAACGTCACCCATTCCTTCTCTCCACAGATGCTGCCTGTCCCGCTGAGTTACTCCAGCATTTTGTCACTATCTTCGGTTTAAAACCAGCATCTGCAGTTCCTTCCAACACACTGTGTGGACAGAGCAGTGCACTGGACATTGGCAGGGGAAACTGGACTGAACCTTGGCATTGAGTGTCCAGGGATGGGGGCTAGTGACCCCCCCACCCACATCACCTGTCTGAAACCCCTCCCCAACCAACCGACCCCACACGCCACTAATTCTCTCAGCGAATGGTGGAGAGAAAATCCACAAAGCCACGAATTAAAATACGTCAAAGTAATTGAACAATAAATAGGGATTGATCTGGATTATTCTGTTGTTGGTTTAAAGCTCGCAGTTTAATTACAGGATGAATGAAGCGCGGAGCAGAGCCTGTAGAACCCCCCCCCCCCTGTCTGGAGACCCCCCCCCCCTCTGGAGACCCCCCCTCCACCTCTGGGGACCCCCCTCTCCACATCTGGAGACCCCACTACACCTCTGGAGACCTCCCCCTCTCCACATCTGTAGACCTCCTCCGCACATCTGTCCAGGTACCTTGACACACAGAACCCACGGCCTGTAAACTCTGATGTAACCTGCGTGACCCACTCACCACAGGGCGGTCTCTGTCCGTGACTCCCCCACCCCCCTCCCTCCCTTTTTTGAAGGTGATGTTTCGGGTCAGGACCCTTCTTCAGACTGATGATGGTGGGGGGGGGGGGGAGGGGGGAGGGGGTAAAATCGGCCGAGTGATGGCTGGATACAGGGGAGGAGGTTGAATGGTCCATCTGTGAATTGTCTAGTGTGCCATTTAGTGTGAACAGCTTTAAGACGCCTCCCTCGGCAAACTGACGGTGTGATTTAGTTCCCAACACTGAAGACTTTGTTACATGTCCACATGACCGGGAATGGGAGAACGTGTCAGTATTGATGTGAAAAATGTTCCGTGATATCCCAGTCCCTGTAATACCAGTGTACCCCTACACTCCCCCCCCCTCTGTGTACAGACCCTGTACTGTGTACACCCAGTGTCCAGCCCCTCTACTCCCATCCCTGTAACTGCACATTCGCCCTTTCCCAGATTCCGCCCTGTTCCTCCGCTCAGCCCAGAAGCTGCTGTTATTCCTGCAATGCCCCTGGTCATTGCTGCCAGTGCTCTGTGTGTGTGAGAGAGAGAGGGAGAGAGAGAGGGAGGTAGGGAGCTGGTGAGGCAGGGAGAGGCAGGGAGAGGGAGAGGCAGGGAGAGGGAGGCAGGGAGAGGGAGGCAGGGAGAGGGAGAGGCAGGGAGAGGGAGAGGCAGGGAGAGGGAGAAGGGGGCAGGGAGGGGAGGCAGGGAGAGGAGAGAGCAGGGAGAGGGAGGGGGAGAGGGCAGGGAGAGGGAGAGGCAGGGATAGGGAGGCAGGGAGTGAGGCAGGGAGAGGGAGGCAGGAGAGTGAGGCAGGGAGAGTGAGACAGGGAGAGGGAGAGGCAGGGAGAGGGAGAGGCAGGGAGAGGGAGACAGGGAGAGGGAGAGGCAGGGAGAGGGAGAGGCTTGGTGAATGTACTGGCTGGTGTCAGATCCAGTGCAGCTGGACTTGCTCACTATCTCCTGCACTGAATGTGATTGGTATTTTCATTGATCAACATGATTGATTCCCTGCAGATGCCACATGTCCGTGGAGCCTGCAAAGATGCCAAGTCTTATTGAATCCTGGGCAGCTCCGGCTCACATGGGCAGCTGGTCAGTTCATCGTGGGACCGGCTGCACATTGACAGATATCTCCCGTCAGCCCGGTAACCTGGTCGAGGAACACAGGTGGTGTTCCAGCTGTGGCCAGAGGTGCAGACAGCTGCACAACGCTGGTGAGTTGGGTGACGCTGGTCTGACCAGCAGGGGAGGTGGACGGTCAAGGCTGAGGATGTTTGGGAGATGGGACAGTGACCGGCAGTGATTCGGTCAACTCTACCTGGAGTACAGTCCCTGAAGGTGTGAGTCTACCTGGAGTACAGGCCCTGAAGGTGTGAGTCTACCTGGGCTACAGTCCCTGAAGGTGTGAGTCTACCTGGAGTACAGGCCCTAAAGGTGTGAGTCTACCTGGAGTACAGTCCCTGAAGGTGTGACTCTACCTGGAGTACAGGCCCTGAAGGTGTGTGTCTACCTGGAGTACAGGCCCTGAAGGTGTGAGTCTACCTGGAGTACAGTCCCTGAAGGTGTGTGTGGAGTACAGTCCCTGAAGGTGTGTGTCTACCTGGAGTACAGGCCCTGAGCAATGCCCTGGCTACATTGGCTGATGGTCTATTGGTAAATCGGACACGCACAGCGCTTGTAAGCTTTATACAAATCGTTTAATACAATTTAAATTGTTCTTGCAGAATTAAAGTAGCCAGAGGTAGTTATTTTGGTTGTACAATGACTGTAATTTGATGTAAGGTCCACAAACTGATTCTACCCCACGGGGAGTGTAACACAAGTGTCCCTGAAGCAGAATGTGAAATCTACCTGGAGGTATCACCAGATCCCTGAGTACGTGAGTCTATGTGGAGTAACAGTCCCTGAACCACTCTGAGTCTCTTCAACCTGGAGTCCCCTCCCCCCTGAAGGTGTGAGTCTATCTGGAGTACAGCCCCTGAAGGTGTGAGTCTACCTGGAGTACAGTCCCTGACCCCCTCACCCCCTCTCCCCTCACCCCCCTCCCCCCCACAGGCCCTGAAGGTGTGAGTCTACCTGGGGTACCCCCTCTCCCCTGAAGGTGTGAGTCCCCTCATCCCCTCACCCCAGGCCCCTCAGGTGGAGTCACCCCCTGGTACAGTCCCTGAATCCCCCTCTGAGTCCCCTCACCCCTCCCCCCCTCTACAGTCCCCTCACCCACCTCTTCCCCTCTCCCAGTCTACCTGAGTACAGTCCCCTGAAGGTGTGAGTACCCTCTCCCCTCAGTCCCCCTGAAGGTGTGAGTCTATCCCCCCTCCCCCTCAGGCCCCTGAAGGTGTGTCAGTACCCCTCACCCCTCACCCCTCCCCCCCTCCCCCCTGTGAGTCTACCCCTCACCCCCTCGCCCTGAAGGTCCTCCCCCTCTACCCCCTCTCTACACCCCCTTTTCACCCCCTCCCCCTGGAGTGATCACCCCTCTCCACTCACCCCTCACCAATGCCCTCCCTACCCCCTCTGATGGTGTCTCTATTGGTAAATCTCCCCCCACGCCCCTCACCCCCGTAAGCTTTATACAAATCCCCCTCTCACCTCCCCTTACCCCTCTAAATTGTCTTCACCCCCTTCCCCCTCAGCCCCTCACCCTATTTATTTTCCCCCCCTCACCCCCTGACTGTATTTAATGTGTCAACCCCTCAGACCTGATTTTTGCCCTCCCCCACTCCCTCTCCCCCCTCACAAGGTGTCCCGATCGCCCTCATCTAAATCACCCCTCACCCTAATCACCTCAGAACCTCACCCCCTCACCCCCCCTCCCCCCTCACCCAGGGTGTGTGTGGGTCCCCCCCTCCCCCTCAACCACCTCTTCCTCTCCCATTCCCCCTCACCCCCTCACCCCCTCCCCTCCCCTCACCCCCCCTCTCCCCTCTCCCCCTCACCCCCTCTCCCCCTCACCCCTCACCCACCTCCCCCCTCACCCCCTCTCCCCCTCACCCCCTCACCCCCCACCCCCTCCCTCACCCTCTCCCCCCTCCCCCCCCCTCACCCACCCTCCCCCTCACCCCCTCACCCCTCACCCCTCACCCCCCTCTCCCCCCCACCCCCTCTCCCCCTCACCCCCTCTCCCCCCCCCCCTCACCCCCTCTCCCCCTCACCCCTCACCCCCTCTCCCCCTCCCCCCCTCACCCACTCTCCCCCTCTCCCCACTCTCCCACTCTCCCCCTCACCCCTCACCCCCTCTCCCCCCCTCCCCTCCCCCCTCACCCCTCACCCCCTCTCCCCCCCCCTCACCCTCACCCACTCCCCCTCACTCTCCCTCCCTCACCCCCTCTCCCCCTCACCCCCTCTCCCCCCACCCCCCTCATCCCCCCTCACCCCCTCTCCCCTCACCCCCCTCACCCCTCCCCTCCCTCCCCCTCGCCTCCCCCCTCCCCCCTCACCCCTCATCCCCCCTCTCCCCCCTCCCCCTCTCCCCCTCACCCCCTCACCCCCCTCACCCCCCCCTCTCCCCCTCACCCCCTCACCCCCCCTCACCCCCTCTCCCACAGTCTGTGCCCTGTGAAGCTGTGGCGTGTAGGAATCTCATTATTCTATTGCTGGTTCCTATGGCAATGGAACATTCTGCATTTTGAACCTTCTGCATTCTCTCAGATATTGGGATGAGATGGTAGATTAAATGATCAATATATTGCTTTGTTTCTGAAACAGCTGACAGAGCAAGCTTAGTTACTTAAGATAGACACAAAGTGCTGGAGTAACTCAGTGGGTCAATGGATGAGTGATATTTCGGGTGGGGCATGTTCTCAGAGATGCTGCCTGACCTGCTGAGTTACTCCAGCACTTTGTGTCTATCTTTGTTATAAACCAGCACCTGCAGTCCCTTCCTACACATTTTATTTATTGTTGTGTTAACCAAGTGTGGTGGGTTGCCAGAGGAGGTAGTTGAGGCTGGGACTATCCCAACGTTTAAGAAACAGTTCGACAGGTACATGGCTAGGACAGGTTTGGAGGGATATGGACCAAGTGCAGGCATGTTGGCCGATGTGGGTGTAGGGCCGAAGGGCTTGTTTTCACGCTGTATCACTGTGAATCTATGACTCAAAAGAACAAGTCAGGAGCAGTAAAATTCTGACTAAAGCATCTCGAACTGAAATGTCTCCCGTTCCTTCCCCAGATAGACACAAAATACTCGGGTAACTCAGCAGGACAGGCAGCAGCATCTCTGGAGAGAAGGAATGAATGTCGAGACCATTCTTCAGACTAGTTAGGGATAAGGGAAACAAGAGATATAGATGATAATGTAGAAAGACAAACAATGAATGAAAGATATGCAAAAAGTAACAATGATAAAGGAAACAGGCCGTTGTTAGCTGTTTGTTGGGTGAAAACGAGAAGCTGGTGCAACTTGGGTGGGGGAGGGATTGAGAGAGAGGGAATGCCGGGACTACCTGAAGTTAGAGAAATCAATATTGTTACCGGTACTATTTCCGACTACATTTTATCTGTGTACCACCCGCTCCCCTGACATCAGTCTGAAGAAGGGTACAATCCGAACATCACCCATTCCTTCTCTCCAGAGATGCTGCCTGTCCCGTTGAGTTACTCCAGCTTTTTGTGTCTATCTTCAACATTCATACCACTGGGGTGTAAGCTGCCCAAGTGAAATATGAGATGCTGTTCCTCCAATTTGTGTTTGGTCTCACTCTGATACTGGAGGACACAGAGGACAGAAATATCAGTGTGGGAATGGGAATTAAAGTGTTTGGCAACGCTCTCATCGAGTCCACTTCACAAGATTTGATATTGTTCAGCCAGAGCTGGAGATACTTGGCATCATCATTATAGGCAGCGAGATTGGCAGCTGTGCATTGGTTTTCCAGTTGAGGGCATTTCAGCAGGTGTTCCATTGTTTGTGGTTCAATGCCACATTGTCGGAGTTATATCCCCACTTGTTTACAGACTCTGCCAACACCAATTCTCAACCAATGGAGGCATTTCCATCTGGCCCAACTTGATGAGGAAAAACTTTATCACCCAGAGAGTTGTGAATCTGTGGAATTCTCTGCCACAGAAGGCAGTGGAAGCCGATTCACTGGATGTATTCAAGAGAGAGTTAGATTTATCTCTTCGGGCTATGGGGAGAAGGCAGGAACGGGGTACTGATTGTGGATGATCAGCCGTGATCATATTGAATGTCGGTGCTAGCTGGAAGGGCTGAATGGCCTACTCCTGCACCTATTGTCTGTGTATCTATAACTTCTCCCCCACATGGAGACTCGTGCCTCACTCGTGCCAGCCTCAAGAGCGGAGTCGCAGTTAAAATAAACGTTTCCTCGACGTTAGGAAATGGAGTGAGGTCTAAAACATTGGATGTGGTTCATCTGCCTCCATGGGAGGTCAGGGGTCGACACCATGACGTCAGCATGGAGCGATGCCGTGACGTCTGCATGGGGTCGGTGCCGTGACGTGTGCGTGGGCGGGGTCGGTGCCGTGACGTTATCCCGGGGGCGGGGTCGGTGCCGTGACGTTGTCCCGGGGGCGGGGTCGTGACGTTTGTCCCGTGGCGGGGTCGTTGATCCCCCGGGGGCGGGATAGGTGCCGTGACGTTGCCCGTGGGCGGGGTCGGTGCCGTGACGTGGTCGGGGGTCGGTGCCGTGACGTTGTCCCGGGGCGGGGTCGGTCCGTGACGTGCCGTGACGTTGTCCGGGGGCGGGGTCGGTGCCGTGCCGTTGGCGTGGGGGCGGGGTCGGTGCCGTGACGTTATCCATGACGGGGTCGGTGCCCGTTATCCCGGGGCGGGGTCGGTGCCGTGACGTTGTCCCGGGGCGGGGTCGGTGCCGTGACGTTGGCCCGGGGGGGGTCGGTGCCGTGACGTTGTCCCGGGGGCGGGGTCGGTGCCGTGACGTTATCCCGGGGGCGGGGTCGGTGCCGTGACGTTATCCCGGGGGCGGGGTCGGTGCCGTGACGTTATCCCGGGGGCGGGGTCGGTGCCGTGACGTTATCCCGGGGGCGGGGCAGACTGCTGATTGACGGCCCGGCCGCCCCGCTCCACGCACCAATGGCGAAGCAGCAACGTGGCGAGTAGCCGGGTGGGCCGAGTGTACCATCGACAGCGCGGGTGGGTTTGTGACACCACGTGGCACCGTTGGTGAAGTACAGACTAACAACGACCAAAGCTCTTCATTCAACTTTCTTTATTTTAATAGATTTCAAGGAACTATTTAACTATATTTGGGTTTTAACATCGCATTGTTCACATATGCCCGTCATTGCGACTTTCACCCCCCTCCGCTGCAGAATGGACAAGCCTGACCGTGGCGCATGCGCATCGCTGACATGCTGCGGCCCGGGCTCTGCCATTCCTGATAGGGGTGTTGCATATAAAACATGAACGGAATCTAACGCGATTAATGTGATTCTAAGGAATACAATGACTAGATCCGAATAAAATCAATGATGGTAATGTGTGATCATGAGGTTTAGCTGCGCTGAGTGCGGTTTAAGGGGTGATTGCCGTCCCCCGGGCGTCAGTGGGCGATCCCGGCGGCCATGTTGCGGGGCGGCGCCGCCCCTCAAGCCTCGCTCTGGCCCGGACACGTCACGTATACGTCACCACGTTGGTCCCCGCCCCCACGGACACGTCACGGATACGTCACCACGTTGGTCCCCGCCCCCACGGACACGTCACGGCGCTGCCCCGGTACTCCGGCATTGGCGGCGGCGCATGCGCGTCACTCGGAGCGGGATGAGGGCGGCGGCGGGAGTCGCGCTGTTGGTCGCCGGCCTCGGCCTCGTGCTGCTGCTGCCCCGCGCCTCCCGCGCACAGGACGCCAAGACAGGGCCGAAGGTCACGGTCAAGGTGCGGGGGCCGGGCCGGGCCGGGCGCGCGCTCCCGCGGGAGTGAGGGGGGGGGGGGGAGAGGTCGTGAACGTGACGCGCGCGGTGCCACGTCCCACGCGGTGGGGGGAGGGGGGGCTGCGGTAACGGTAACGCGCGCTCCCGGTCTCGGTGGTCGAGCAGCGGCCGCGTAGAGTCTGTTCCCCGGGCACCGGCTGCTGGCCCGACCCGACCCATCCCCCCCACCCCTACTCCCCTCTCTCTTTCCCCCTCTCTCCCTCCCCCCTCCCTCCTCCTCCCTACCCCCCCCCCTCCCCCACCCCCCCCCCCCCCCCCCCCCCCCCCTCTCTCCCTCCCCCCCCCTCTCCCCCCCCCTCCCTCTCTCCCCCCCCCCCACTATCCCCCTCCTTCTCTCTCCCCCCAATCTCTCCCACCCCTCTACCCCTCCCCCCCTCTCTATCTACCCCCCCCCCCCTCTCTCCCCCCCGTACCATCTCCCCCTCCACTCCCCCCACTCCCCTCCCTCTCTATCCCCCCCCCCTCCACAATCTCTCCCCTCTCACTCTCCCCCCCCGCCTCACACCCTCCCTCCTCTCCCCCCCCCTTCTTCTCTCTCCCCCCCCCCCCTCTCTCCCCCCCCCCCCTTCTCTCTCCTCTCCCCCCCCCTTCTCTCTCCCCCCCCCCCCCCTCTCTTCCCCCCCCCCCCTCCTCTCTCCCCCCCCCCCCCCTCCACTCCCACTGCCTCACGGCGCCAGAGACCCGGGTTCGATCCTGACCTCGGATTCTTTGTCTGTGTGGAGTTTGAACGTTCTCCCTGTGACCCGCGTGGGTTTACTCCGGGTGCTCCTGTTTCCTCCCAGACTCCAAAGTCGTGCAGGTTTGTAGGCTAATCTGTAAATTGCCCCAAGTGTGAACGGGTGATGGATGGTCAGTATGGACTCGGTGGGCCGAAGGGCCTGATTCCATGCTGTATCTCTGGACTAAACTGTGGCATGGCGTGTGTAGTTTTTCCTGTTATTTCTGGGAGGGGCTGTTGCCTTGGTGCGGACGGTGTGCCTTGGTGAGGACGGTGTGGGATCACTCTCTGGTGTATTTCCCTCCTCCAGGTGTATTTCGACATCAAGATTGGGGATGAGGATGCGGGTCGTGTCGTCATCGGCCTCTTCGGGAAGACTGTGCCCAAGACAGTGGAAAACTTTGTGGCTTTGGCAACGGGGGAGGTGAGCACTTCCTTCTGTCTCCACTGTGTGTGTTGGTGTGCGTGGGCATGCACGGGTGTGTGTGTGTGTGCGTACGTGTGGGTGGGTGTTTGTGCTTGCGGCGTGTGTGTGTGTGTTCTCTTGAGTGGACGGGCACGTCACCCGCTGCAGCCCAATCTTTCCTGAGCCTCGTGCATATCCTGGGGTCACTCCCAGATACTCTCCCCAATGGAGTGTAACTCTACCCCACTGGGTTCGATGTAATTACCCCTTGGGGAGAGGCGCTGCACGGCTGATCTACCCTGTGAACTGCTGATACAGTGCATCTCTTGTTCTCCTGCAGAAGGGCTTTGGTTACAAGAACAGCAAGTTCCATCGAGTGATCAAGGATTTCATGATCCAAGGGGGAGATTTTACCCGGGGTGACGGCACTGGAGGTGAGTGGCTGCTGCAGAGCCGGCCATGATGCTGGGCACACGATCACCGTTCCTCCTGTTGCCCCAAGCACTGGCTCCAGGATTTTGTGTGATCGTAGATGAAACGTGGCTTCATTCACTCAGAATGTGGGGACAGGGGTCTGTCCGTCCGCTCTCTGAACTTTGCGGAGTCAGACACTCTTGGTCTCGTTGAAGCATCAGACTCTGGGGGACAAGGCAGACTAGGAGATGACAGAGAAACATGGAAAAATAGGTGCGGCAGTAGGCCCTTTGAGCCAGCACTGCCATTCAATATGATCATGGCTGATCAACCACAATTAGCACCCCGTTCCTGCTTTCTCCCCATATCCCTTGGTTCCTTTAGCCCTAAGAGCTATATCTAGCTCTCTCTTCAAAACATTCAGTGAATTGGCCTCCACTGCCTTCTGTGGCAGAGAATTCCACAGATTTACCACTCTCTGGGTGAAAGTTTTTTTCCTTGTCTCAGTCCTAAATGGCCTACCCCTTATTCTTAAACACTGACCCCTGGTTCTGGACTCCCCCACATGGGGAACATGTTTCTCGATGGGTGGGATTGTCATAGTTGAATAACACAGGACAGGCCCTTCAGCCCACCATGCCTCTGCTGCCCATCGTGCCTGTGTGTACTGATCCCACATCCCTCCATTCATTCCCTTCCCCTCCGGTTCCTGCTCCTAAGATCCTGTTCATGTGACTCGCCTGTGTTAATTGTTCCTCCCTCCTCCACTGTGTCTAACAGCTCATTCCCGATGCTAACTGTGGCTGAAAGATTCACCCCTCTGATTCCCTTTAAACCTCCACCTTCTCACCCTCTCCAATTGTAGACGCCCTAACCTTGGGCACAGACACTGGCTATTGTCCCAGCCTTTGTGTCTCATGATGATCCACACCTCAATCATGTCTCCTCAGTCCCAGCACTGCCCTTGGCAAACTTCACTTCACCCATTCTTTCCCATTCTGTGGCGACCAAAACTATGCAGAATGTTCCAAGTGTGTTAGTTATCTAAATAATGGCGTGTACAGCTGCAACATTGCCAACTCCTGTACTCAATGCTTGGCTGCTGAACACAAGCATGTCCTCTACCACTTGTCGGGTGCTTGTATACCAAGGGCCCTGTTCTGCCAGAACTCTACCATTTACTGTGTGTGTGCAGCTTCATTCTCTCATCAACCCTCACTTTGTCCATGTGTTGAGTTAATTCCAGATGTCAATGTTTTACCTACTTTCCCAGCATCCTTCCTATAGCCAGGCGACAGGAACAGTGTTCCCAGTGTGGTCTCGCCACCAACTAGTGTAGCTGCATCATGCTATGGGGACCTCGGTACTGTGTCCCCTTCCCCATGAAGCCCAGTGTCACACACACAAGACCTGTTTGACTGAAGCTGATTTATTTTGGCAGCCTGTTCACTGGTTTTGGTTTATTATAATATACGCACACAGCCAAAATAATTGTTTAATTTCTCTGCCAATTCTTTATTGCCTAGTGTAACTTCTTGAGTCTGTCCAGAAGAGACCCACAAAGTTGGGCGAATCCTTTCTTCGTGCTCTCTCTCTCCTGCCGTTACATGTTGCCATTGACTTTCGTTGTAGGTTCCCGTCCCATTTCTTTTGTCCAGTCTGAAGAAGGGTCCTGATCCAAAACATCGCTGATCCACTCCCACCACAGCTGCTGCCTGGCCTGCTGAGTTACTCAGTGGCACGGCGGGTAGAGCTGCTGCCTCACTGCGCCAAAGACACAGGTTTGATCCTGACCCCGGGTGTGGAATTTGCACGTTCTCCCTGTGACCGCATGGGTTTCCTCCAGTTTCATCCTACATACCAAAGATGTGTAGGTTAAATGGCCTTTAAAATGTGTCGGGAGTGGATGAGATAGAAATAATGTGAACTGTTAAATCACTGGTCAGGATAGACTCAGTGGACCTGTTTCCATGCTGTGTCTCTGAACTAAACTAATCCAATATGGTCAGATGCTGGTTTAAACAGTAGGTAGACACAAAATGCTGGAGTAACTCAGCGGGACAGGCAGCATCCCTGGGGAGAAGGAATGGTGTTTCCTTTTTTCTTTCCCTTCCTCTCTGGGTATGCTGCCTGTTACTCTAAGTTAAGTTAAGTTGAAGATGCTAAGTGACTGCGGCATTTTGTGTCTACTCCAGTGGTTTGTTTGTGCCACTTGCTGCCAGCAGCTGTGTCTCCGTTTGTGTTGGTGGGGGGGTTTGTGGTTGGTGGGCAGGTTTCTGTGGCCATCTCGGTGCTTGGAACTAGCTGCCTCTGGTGTTTACAGATGCACTAGTGTGTGGTTGCTCACCCTCCCTCATTGGTGATCCTGGGACGCTGATGGCTTAACCTTGCACTAAACGTTATTCCCTTATCGTGTAGCTGTGTACGGCTCGATTGTAATCATGTATTGTCTTTCCGCTGACTGGATAGCACGCAACAAAAGCTTTTCACTGTACCTCGGTACACGAGGCAGGCAGGGAGGGTGAGGCTGCTTTGTGGGGTGGAACGGATGTATAGTTTAACCTCTCCCCGTTCTGCAGGAAAGAGCATCTATGGGGAACGGTTTCCGGACGAGAACTTCAAGCTGAAGCACTACGGGATCGGTTGGGTGAGCATGGCCAACGCCGGCAAAGACACCAACGGCTCCCAGTTCTTCATCGTCACCGCCAAGACCACCTGGCTGGACGGCAAACACGTTGTGTTCGGCAAAGTCATCGAGGGCATCGTAAGTGAAGCGGCTCACAGACCCTGGCCCGGTAATCTCACTCACCCACCCACCTGCTGCCCGGTTAGCCTCTGCTGGTGGGGAGACTGCTAAATGCTTGGGCACCTGATTTTAGATCCCCCTTGCCTCCTGTGGGAAGCCATTGGTGGTCTTGCTGGGCGGGTGGGGGGGGGGGCAGCAGGCAGATGTGTTGGGCAGGGACGCTGGAGTCAGGCACTGCCCTGTGTAAGTGAGGGGGTGACACAGTTCTGCCTTGTTGTTGCAGGGTGTGGTGGAGAGGATCGAGAAAGCCAAGACGGACGCCAGAGACAAGCCGCTGCAGGACGTGGTGATTACAGACTGCGGCAAGATCGAGGTGGAGAAACCCTACGCCATTGCCAAGGAGTGAGGGTGTGGTGGCCGCGCGTCTCGTCTCGGCCCTTACAGATCGTGAGCTTCCTGCCTGTGTACACGCCCAGAGATTCCACAAACACACACTTGGCTTTGTAAAGATGTACAACTTGTACCCCAATAAACAGGGTTTTATAACTGTTGTATGTTTAATGTCATCCCCTCCCCACCCCACCCTTCCCCCGAGCGGCTGGTCTGCTTCAGACGCTGGTCTCAGGGCCATCGTGAGGGTCTGTGTGAGTCCGTGCCGGCCCTACTGTGCCGTGAGCAAACGATGGATACAGTCCCTGTAGAACCCCCGCCACGATCACATTGGGCAGTCCTGAAATACAGGGGGGGGGGGGGTCAGACAGCCCACTTTTGCCCCCCCCCCCCCCCCCCCCCCTACCCCCCTGCTAGTCCTCTCCTTGCCCCTCACCTCCGCCCCCTCCACAGACCCTGCCCCCTGCTAGTCCTCTCCTTGCCCCTCACCTCCGACCCCTGCTAGTCCTCCCTTGCCCCTCACCTCCGACCCCTGCCCCCCTGCTAGTCCTCTCCTTGCCCCCTCACCTCCGCCCCACAGACCCCTACCCCCTGCTAGTCCTCTCCAAGCACGCGCGCCCCTCCCTGCCCACTGTGGCTACTCCTCGCCCCCACCCCAGCTCTTCTGCAGGCGCTGATCTCCCCCCCCCCCCCCCCCCCCCCCCCCCCCTCCTCATAACCGGCACAACGCTCTCTGGCCATTCACCCCCCTGACCTCTCACCTGCAGCCGGCGGGTGGGCGAAGCAATCCCGGGTGAAAGTCACCACCTGTCGACACAACCTGCCGGAGAGAGAGGGGGGGGGGGGGGGGGGGGTGAGTGTGACTAGTATCTGTCGAGGGGTGTGTGTGTGCGAGGGGGCTGGACGTGAGACTGAAGGGGGGGGGGGAAGAGCTGGCACCATATATATATATATATATATACACATACATCTATATACATATATATATCTATACATATCCACATATATATATACACATATCTACACATATATATATACACACATATCTATATATATACACATATATCTATACACATGCATATATATGTATATATACACATATATATATCTTATACATATCTACATGCATATATATCTATATACATATATATATATGTAGATATATATACATGCACACCTATATATATATATACACATACATCTATATATATACATATCTACATGTATACATATATATATCTATATACATATATATATACATATACCTATATACATATTTATATCTTCTTATATATCTACATACATATATATATATATACGCATACATATATATATATATATACATACATATGTATGTATACACATATATATACCTATATATACATATATATATCTTATACATATCTATATATATATATACATACATATATACGTGTATATATATATATACACATACATCTATATATATATATACACATACATCTATACATATATATACACATATACGTATATATATATATACATATCTACACATACATATACACATACATCTATATATATCTATACATATATATATATACACATATATATATATACATATACACACATATATATACACATATATATATACACATATATATATACATATATATATATCTACATACACACATATATATACACATATATATATACACATATATATATCTGCATACACACATATATATACACATACATCTATATACATATATATGTATACACATATATATACCTATATATAAATCTTATACATACATATATCTGCATACATATATATCTATATACATATATGTATACATACACACACATATATATACGTATATATATATATACATGTATATCTATACACATACATATATATATACATACATATATATGCATACACATGTATACATATATATATATACATACATGTGTGTATATGAGCACACGCACATATATAGACAGACGGTATTGTGTGCCATCTATATATATGTGTGTGTGTATATTATACAGTTAGATATATCTGCAAATATAGATATATACAACACAAAAAGCTGGAGTTAATTCTCAGCGGGACAGGCAGCAGCTCTGGAGAAAAGGAATAGGTGATGTTTTGTGTCGAGAACCTTCAGTCTGAAGGGTCTCAACCCGAAACATTACCCATTCCTTCTCTCCAGAGTCTGCTGCCCGTCCCGCTGAGTTACTCCAGCTTTTTGTGTCTACGGTTTAAACCAGCATCTGCAGTTCCTTCCAACAATAGGTATATACATATAGATGGTTAAATAGGAAGATGGATGGATGTATACGTGTGTGTGAATATTCTGTATACGCACAAGTGTGGGGTGATTCTCTGGCTCGACAGTCAATGATGAACTCACCTGTAGTTCCGCAGGTCCATACCATCCAGGTCGCTGAAATCAAGAATTACAGCTGTTAGAACAGCAAGAAGAATGGTGCAGGGGGAACTGTGACTCTTAACTAACTCACTTCTAGACTAAATAACCTGGCCATTGTACCGGGATCCTACTTGACCACACTAATTAGCCGTGACACTACTATGAGGGGACTATACCGCACTCCTAGATACCACTGCTCCACCTTACTACCCAGAGCCCTGCCCAAGCCTCACATCTCAGCATCAACCATTCACCAGCCGCTTGATCAAGATTCTGCTGCTATTCTACAAACACCTACAATATTGTCATCTGCAAATTTATTAATCATGACCTATACAGTGTCTTCTAAATCACTGACATAGATGACAAACAGTCACGGGCTACACACAGGACCCTGAAACACAAAGGTAGACAAAGGTGCTGGAGAAACTCAGCGGGTGAGACAGCTTCTATGGAGCAAAGGAAATATGCAACGTTTCGGGCCAAAACCCTTCTTCACAAGATGCGTGGGTCAGCATCTCTGGAGAGAAGGAATGGGTGACATCAGTCTGAAGAAGTCTCGACACAAAACTTCACAATAGACAATAGGTGCAGGAGTAGGCCATTCGGCCCTTCGAGCCAGCACCGCCATTCAATGTGATCATGGCTGATCATCCCCAATCAGTACCCCGTTCCTGCCTTCTCCCCATATCCCCTGACTCCACTATCTTTTAAGAGCCCTATCTAGCTCTCTCTTGAAAGCATCCAGAGAACCGGCCTCCACCGCCTCCTGAGGCAGAGAATTCCACAGACTCACAACTCTCTGTGTGAAAAAGTGTTTCCTTGTCTCCGTTCTAAATGGCTTACTCCTTATTCTTAAACTGGCCCCTGGTTCTGGACTCCCCCAACATTGGGAACTCTAGCGTGTCCAAACCATTAACAATCTTATATGTTTCAATGAGATATCCTCTCATCCTTCTAAACTCCAGAGTGTACAAGCCCAGCTGCTCCATTCTCTCAGCATACGACAGTCCCGCCATCCCGGGAATTAACCTGGTGAACCTACGCTGCACTCCCTCAATAGCAAGAATGTCCTTCCTCAAATTAGGGGACCAAAACTGCACACAATACTCCAGGTGTGGTCTCACTAGGGCCCTGTACAACTGCAGAAAGACCTCTTTGCTCCTATATTCGATTCCTCTTGTTATAAAGGCCAACATGCCATTCGCTTTCTTCACTGCCTGCTGTACCAGTTCCTGCTTCTCCTGTTCCTTCTCACCATAGATGCTGCCTGTCCCACAGAGTTACTCCAGCACTTTGTATATGCAAACCTACCTTTATACATGTTAATTATGTACATTTATTAATGCAGATATACACACACGTATATTATATATTATATTTGCAAGTGTGTTTGTGTATAACCATATAAACAATATAACCATATAATAATTACAGCACAGAAACAGGCCATCTCGGCCCTTCTAGTCCGTGCCGAACACGTATTCTCCCCTAGTCCCACATACCTGCACTCATACCATAACCCTCCATTCTTTTCCCGTCCATATACCTATCCAATTAATTTTTAAATGATAAAATCAAACCTGCCTCCACCACTTCCACTGGAAGCTCATTCCACACAGCCACCACTCTCTGAGTAAAGAAGTTCCCCCTCATGTTACCCCTCCCTTAATTCTCAAGTCATGTCCCCTCGTTTGAATCTTCCCTACTCTCAGTGGGAAAAGCTTGTCCACATCAACTCTGTCTATCCCTCTCATCATTTTAAAAACCTCTATCCAAGTCCCCCCTTAACCTTCTGCGCTCCAGAGAATAAAGACCTAACTTATTCAACCTTTCTCTGCAACTTAGTTGCTGAAACCCAGGCAACATTCTAGTAAATCTCCTCTGTACTCTCTTTTTTTGACATCCTTCCTATAATTGGGCGACCAAAATTGTACACCATACTCCAGATTTGGTCTCACCAATGCCTTGTACAATTTTAACATTACATCCCAACCTCTATACTCAATGCTCTGATTTATAAAGGCCAGCACACCAAAAGCTTTCTTTACCACCCTATCTACATGAGATTCCACTTTCAGGGAACTATACACAGTTATTCCTAGATCCCTCTGTTCAACTGCATTCCTCAATTCGCTACCATTTACCATGTACGTCCTATTTTGAATTGTCCTGTCCTGCAAACATATATATATATATCCGTCATACACATATATATATATATCCGTCTGAAGAAGTGTTTCGGCCCAAAACGTTGCCTATTTCCTTCGCTCAATAGATGCTGCTGTACCCGCTGAGTTTCTCCAGCTTTTTTGTGTACCTTATATATATATATACACACATGCCTTTAAATATATACATACACACAGTTTGTGTGTGCGTATTTATACATATATATATACACCCGTGTGTGGTCCGTTACACTTTTATGTGTGTATATAGTTCACGTTATAGGAGTAGAATTAGGCCATTCAGCCCATCGAGTCCTCTCCGCCATTCAATCATGGCTGATCTGTGCCTCCTAATCCCATTTTCCTCCTTCTCCCCTTAACCCCCGTTCTAATCAAGAGTTTGTTGATCTCTGCCTTAAAAATATCCACTGACTTGGCCCCCACAGCCCTCTGTGGCAATGAGTTCCACAGATCAACTACCCTCTGACTAAATAAGTTTCTCATCACCTCCTTTCTAAGTGTATATAGACACACACACAGGTGTATATATATATATATATACACATACACAAACTTATGTATAGAATATATATGTGTGTGTGTATATATGTATAGGCATGTTTGTATATATGTGTGCATATTTGCAGATACTTGTATATACACAAACACACTTGCAAATATATATAATATATGCGTGTGTATATCTGCATTAATAAATACACATAATTCTGAGGCTGTGACCTCTGACTCCACATCCACTCTATCTAAGCCGTTCATTATTCGGTAAGTTTCAATGGGGTCTCCCCTCAACCTTCTAAACTCCAGCGAGTCCATAAAAACAACATCGACCTCGAGGGATAGCCACAACATCGACAAAACCAGCGAGTACAGGCCCAGTGCTGTCAAAATCACTGATATGTTAACCTCCTCTAAAACCTCTCCAGAGCCAGCACATCCTTCCTCAGATATGGGGGCGAAATCCAAATGCAGCCTGACCATTATATCCCTGGGTTTGAATTCCTGTCCACTTGGTACAAATGCTAGCATTGAATTTGCCTCCTTTACTGCTGCACTGTATATACACATACACCCATATATGTGTGCATATAAACATACTTATATACACACCTACATATATGTGTGCACACACACACACACAGATGTATGTTTGTATACACATACTCATATATGCACATGCACACATATTTTGTCTGCATGTAGGTGTATATACGCAAGTATGTTTATGTTTGTGTGTGTGTACAGATATATGTGCATACACATATACCTATATATATATGTGTATATTTATAGACATGTAGTTAAAATAGAAAAATAAAAGTGTATGTATGTATGTGTTCAATGTCCACAAACACATATAATAATATAGATCTATACCTGTTCATCTTTCCCTGAGTTGCTGCCTGACCCGCTGAGTTACTCCAGGATGGTTGTGATGAGGACAGGAGCTGTGACGAGAGGGACGGGCTGAATGGCCTCATCCTGTCCCTCTCCAGACCTTGCCCCAGCCAATGCCCACCCACCCTCACGCCTTACACGGGACCTGTCCACACCCCCCCCCCCCCCCCCCCCCCACCCGGAGCGAGGGTCTCACCTCATGTCGACTGGGGGCTTCCCTGGAGGAGCGTGCTTGATGTTGAGGAAGTCGAGGATCTCACGGCAAACGGAGGTGGAGCTGCAGAGGAGGGTCTTGGACCAGGGGGGGGGGGGAAGGGGGGGCAGGTGGGGGGGGTGCAGGGGTTAATGTCCAGGGGGGGGCCTCATGGAGTGGGGTAAATCGAGAGTGCACACGTTAATGTCCAGCCCATGGAGGCCCCTCCCCCCTGTCCCACCCCCAGTGGAAGCCACTCCCCCCCATCTGGAAGCCCCTCCTCCACATCCATCCACACACCCCCTGGCGGAACCCCCCTCCCCCCCCCATGGAAGCCCCTCCTCCAGTGGAAGCCACACCCCCCAGTGGAAGCCCCTCCCTCATGGAAGCCCCCCCCCCCATTGGAAGCCCCTCCCCCCCAGTGGAAGCCCCTCCCCCAGTGGAAGCCACACCCCCAGTGGAAGCCCCTCCCCCCCAGTGGAAGCCCCTCCCCCCCAGTGGAGACACCCCATGGCGGAAGCCCCTCCCCCAGTAGAAGCCACACCCCCCCAGTGGAAGCCCCTCCCCCCCAGTGGAAGCCCCTCCCCCCCCAGTGGAAGCCCCTCCCCCCCCAGTGGAAGCCACATTCCCCCAGTGGAGGCCACACCCCCAGTGGAAGCCACACACCCCCCCCCCCCCCTCTGCCCCCCAGTCCCACTGCGTCTCCAGTCGATCATGGTCACCACTGCTCCAGCCCAAAGACCCTCGGACTCTCCGTGATCGGACTCTCCGTGATCGGACTCTCCGTGGCTTTACCTTGCACTAAATGTTATTCCCTTATCCTGTATCTACACTGTGGACGGATCGATTGTAACCATATATTGTCTTTCCACCGACTGGATAGCACGCAACAAAAGCTTTTCACTGACATTTTCAAGCAGACACAAGCAGTCCCCATCCACATAAACAGGACTGAGGTGGAGCGCGTCTCCAACTACAAATTCCTCGGGGTACACATCTCAGAGGATCTGTCCTGGTCCCTCAACACCACCAAACTGATCAAAAAGATGCAGCAGCGCCTTTACTTCCTGAGGAGGCTCAAGAAAGCTCACCTGTCCCCCCAGATCCTGACCAACTTTTACCGCTGTACCATAGAGAGTATCCTGACCACCTGCTTCACGGTATGGTACAGCAGCTGCACTGCTGCGGACAGGAAGGCACTACAACGGGTGGTGAAACCGCTCAGTACATCATCGGTGCCCCGCTCCCTGCCATGGATGCCCTCCACCGCACACATGGGCAAGGGCCCCTCTCACCCTAACCATGGACTGTTTGCCCTCCTCCCATCAGGGAGGCAGTACAGGAGCCTCAGGTATCACACAAGCAGGACGAGGAACACCGTTACACTGCTGAACTCACAGTCCCGACGCTAGCTATCTTTTATACTCTCCCATTTGTATACATTTATTTGCCTATGTACCGGTTTAATTCATCCACAGTCCACATATTGTTTAACCAGTATTTTTATTTCTACTATCTTGCACTATGACCAGACGCTAAACTGCATTTCATTGTACCTGGACTCGTATTTGTGCCATGACAATAAAGTTGAATCAAATCAAACAAGTGACTATAAACTAAACTGAAAGTGACCGGTCCCCGGGGGAGGGGCAGCTCGGACACAACTCTCGCTGCTGGACGTGTGAATGGCCACCGCCACCAGACCCAGGGGCTGTCCGACAAGTGCCCCCCCCCCCACCCTGACCCCCTAGACCCACCACACCCCCACCTTGACCCATGACCCACCACACCCCACCTTGACCCATGACCCTCCACCTCACCTGCAGGTAGATCTCAAGCCCGGTTCTCCGCTGCTCCAGGGCCCGCGGCCACAGCCCTCGCTTCAGGGGCAGGTCCGGTGGCTTCATGTTCTTCTTCAGCTGTCGGACGGCAGCGTTAGTCCACACTCCCCTCAACTACCCCTTGGCCGTGATGCCAGGCCCATCACAACCGCTCCCATCCCTCAACTCAATGCCATCGCTGGTGAAGACAAGCGTATAATACGCTGTCTCTATCACTCTACCCACTCTGTCCATCGTTACAGAGTGATACAGCACGGAAACAGGCCCTTCGGCCCAACTTGCCCACACCGGCCAGCATGTCCCAGCTACACTAGTCCCACACATTTCGCCCAGATCCCTCCAAATCGGTCCTATCCATGCACCTGTCAAACTGTTCCTTAAATGTTGGGATAGTCCCAGCCTCAACCACCTCCTCTGGCAGCTCGTTCCATACACCCACCACCCTCTGTGTGAAAACGTTACTCCTCAGATTCCTATTAAATCTTTTCCCCTTCACCTTAAACCCGTGTCCTCTGGTCCTCGATTCCCCTACTCTGGGCAAGAGAATCTGTGCTTCTACCCGATCTATTCCTCTCATGAATTTATACACCTCTAGAAGATCACCCCTCATCTTTCTGCGCTCCAAGGGATAGTCATGGAGTCCCAGCCTACTCAACCTCTCCCTGTAGCTCAGGTCCTCAGAGGGTTATGGACTTGGACTACTGCAGTGTAGAGACAGACCCCTGTTCCACCACAGCTCTGTGGTCTGGGTGCTGCATTCACAGATGGCGTGTAGGGTCAGATCAGGCCACCCTGACTGTGATCTCCACACGCCAGTAACCCGAGCCTCTCTGGAACGTCGCTATAATTAGTGCTGGCCTTGTGGGATTCCTCACGACAGCCAGGCTGCTCTGCACAACAAGGTCCTCGCTGCCCCACAGACCCCAACCCCCCCGAACAGCAACTGTGGCAACATCGGTGCCCCCTGCCCACCCCACCCATCCCTGCCCTATGGGCGGGGGGGGGGGGGGGGGGGGGGGCAAGATGTACACAGGGGGATTCACAACACTCCTGTACGAGGAAATTCCAGATGCTGGTTTAAACCGCAGGTAGACACAAAAAGCTGGAGTAACTCAGAGGGACAGGCAGCATCTCTGGAGAGAAGGAATGGGCGACGTTTCAGGTCGAGACCCGTCTTCAGACTGAGAGTCGGGGGAGAGGGAAACGAGATATAGACGGTGATGTAGAGAGATATATAGAACAAATGAATGAAAGATACAGGAAACAGGAAACAGGCCGTCATTGGCTGTTTGTTTGTGAGAATGAACAGCTGGTGTGGCTTGGGGGAGAGAGAGGTGTCAGGCCCTTGAAGGGGGGGGGGGGGACAGACTGTGGGGGGGAGGAGAGGGGGAGACAGACTGTGGGGGGGGGGGGAGGAGAGGGGGAGGGACAGACTGTGGGGGTGGGGGAGGGGGGAGACAGACTGTGGGGGTGGGGGGGGGAGACAGACTGACTGGGGGGTGGGGGGGGAGGGGACAGACTGTGGGGGGGGGGGAGACAGACTGTGGGGGAGGGGGAGACAGACTGTTGGGAGGGGGAGACAGACTGTGGGGGGGGGAGACAGACTGTTGGGAGGGGGAGAGACAGACTGTGGGGGGGGGAGACAGACTGTTGGGAGGGGGAGGACACTCTGTGGGGGGGGGGAGACAGACTGGGGGAGGGGGACAGACTGTGGGGGGGGGGAGACAGACTGGGGGAGGGGGAGACAGACTAGGGTGGGGGAGACAGACTATAGGTCGGGGGGGGGGGGTGAGGGTGGTGCCAGCTGGGGGGATCACCCACCTTCTTGTGCAGGGAGTGGAAGTCCCGGTAACGCCGGTCCACTGAGTGCCTCCGTCCGTTCGGTGAGAACCTCGATCCGGAAAACCTGGGACCAGAGGGAGAGGGTGAGACCCCTGACCCCTGACCCTGGCTGACCCCAAGGTAACCCGGCTTGTATCCGCAGTCTCCCAGCATGGAAACAGGCCCTTCGGCCCAACCAGGGGCCACAGTTTAAGAATAAGGGGTAAGCTATTTAGAACAGAAACGAGGAAACACTTTTTCTCACAGAGAGCGGTGAGTCTGTGGAATTCTCTGCCTCAGAGGGCGGTGGAGGCCAGTTCTCTGGATGCTTTCAAGAGAGAGCTAGATAGGTCTCTTAAAGATAGCGGAGTCAGGGGATATGGGGAGAAGGCAGGAACGGGGTACTGATTGGGGATGATCAGCCATGATCACATTGAATGGTGGTGCTGGCTCGAAGGGCCGAATGGCCTCCTCCTGCACCTATTGTCTATCTGTTGTCCATTTATGATATTTTTTTAATATGCAATGCATTTTTAATGTAATGTTGCCCCTTGTCTGGACCTAGAGTCCGTAATAAAGTTTGTTATTATTATTGTCTATTGTCTAACTTGCCCGCACTAGCCAACATGCCCCAGCTACACTAGTCCCACTACATGCCCCAGCTACACCAGTCCCAGCTACACTAGTCCCACCTGCCCGCGTTTGGCCCAAATCCCTCCAAACCTGTCCTATCCATGCACCTGTCCAACTGTTTATTAAACGTTGGGATAGTCCCAGCCTCAACTACCTCCTCTGGCAGCTCGTTCCATTCACCCACCGCCCTTTGTGTGGTGAAGTTGCTCCTCGGGCTCCTATTAAATATTTTCCCCTTCACCTTAAACACGTGTCGTCCATTTTTACACCCGGTCGGGGCGGCAACAACTCGCGCAGGTGGGTCGTGGAGAGCGCGGGGGGTGGGACAGAGGGGAGGGGCGCAGGTTGGGCGTGGTCGACCTCTCATCAGTAGCCACGCGGGGAACTGCAGGTGCTGACATTTGCAGCAAAACACGAAGTGCTGGAGGAAGTGTGGGTCGGGCAGTGTCTGTGGGGGGCGGACAGGCGGGGTGGGGGCTCGAGGTGAGTTTTACAGAGAGTGACGTTAAGTTGCAGCGGAGTTTGGGGGGGGTACAAAACCAGTGACATTGACTCCGGGGGCGATTCACAGAGACCCGGGCGGGCAGAGACACAGAGAGACACACACAGAGACACACAAACACACAGACACACAGACACACAGAGACACACACACACAGAGACACACACACACACACACACACACACACAAACACACACACACAGAGACACACACACACAAACACAGAGACAGAGACACAGACACAGACACGCACGGAGTCACAAACACACACACACAAACAGTTACAGACACACAGAGACACACAGAGACAGAGACACAGACACACGCACGCACGGAGTCACAGACACACACAGAGACAGAGACACACACACACACACAGCCACACACACGCACGGAGTCACAGAGACACACACACACAAACAGGAGACCGGCTCCAGCCGCGGGGGCGCCGGTGACCAGGGTCAGTCACGGTTCACCCCCCTCACCGTGTGCAGTTTGTCCGAGTTCCCCGCCACCTCCTGCCCCACCCACGGGATCCGAACTACGATCATCCCGCAGCCGCTCAGCGAGTCCCGGAGCGCCGAGCCCGACTGTCCCGTCCTGACCCGCCTCGTCCCGTCCCCGCCGCAAACCCGGACCCGCCCCGCACCCGGACCAGACCCGCCCTGCACCCGGGACCAATGGTTGGCAAGTTATTGCAGGGGGTCTGAGAGAAGGGATCTCAATGCATTTGGAAAGGACAGCAAGCGGCTTTGAAGTGGGAAATCATGTCTCATTCATTTGATTGAGATTTGTTTGGAGAGGTGACCAAGAAGATTGCAGAAGGTTGACAACAAATGCTGGAGAAACTCAGCGGCTGAGGCAGCATCTATGGAGCGAAGGAATAGGTGACGTTTCGGGTCGATCCCTGGAGAGTGATATTGACCGGAGAGAGCTAGTGGTGGGTCCATGTGGGTCGGGTGCTGAAGGCTGCACATGGAGCAGGAGATGGGGCGTAGTGTTACAGTTGTACAGGCATTGTGGAAGTCGCGGGCAACTTGCTCAGCTTCGATGAGTTGGACCAAGGGGCTGTTTCCGTGCTGTCTATGAATGAATTACTTCAACATGACTCCCATGGTCGTGTGATGTGGGGAGCTGGGAGTATGTGTCTCTTGGTTCTTGGTCCTCCAAAACATTCCAAATGGAATTTAAACTGGAGGTGGTGGAGGGAGGACTTAAGCCAGAAAGGGTTCTTGGGAAGAAAGAGCTACTTTAAATTTAGTTGCATCTGGTTGGGTAACTATAGTTGGGTGGAGATTATTCCATGCTTTAATTGTCTATTGAACCGTGGGGATTACATCATCTGCCCCATGATCTGCAGAGCAACAGCAAACACTGTTCCCCTCCCTCCCTCCCCACGGGGAAGTTGGGTGTGAAGCCACTACAGAGATGACTCTTGTGGGCAATCAGACACATCAGCAAGTTGCACTTCCTCTTTGTAGTTTGGACATCACCAACACACCCAGTCTGTGACCGCAACAGTATCTGCCCTCTCAAACTGCTACTTACAAATATTGTTTATGACACTCTATAAATATTCTCGTTTTGTTTTTATGCTGTTCCATACTTGCTTTTTATTTTTTATTCTGTTCGAAATAAAGAATTTAAAAAACCCTTCTTGCCGTTGCTGATCTATAACCATATAACAATTACAGCACGGAAACAGGCCATCTCGGCCCTACAAGTCCGTGTCGAACAACTTTTTTTCCCCTTAGTCCCACCTGCCTGAACGATGATAAGTGGAATATTCTTGAGACGGTGGCAGGGCGAATAATCAACCAGTCCGTGAACAAGAAGATGGAAAAACTCAGCGGGTCAGGCAGCATCTCTGGAGAAATGGAATCGGTGACGAACAAACTGACTTTGAGGAGTGTCAGGAAGGCAAGGAGATCTAAAAAAATAACAAGTGGGGTCTGAGAGAGAATGGCTACAGATGAAGATGAGCCCAAGGAATATGAAGAGAAAGGCCAGTCTACATCTGGTGTTGATGCAAGGAAGTTACCGCGAGGGCAGATGGAATGTGGAACAAACTATTTAATAACATCTAAACAGTACATCTGTGAATTATACAAATGGCTAGCATGGCTACGTGGGCTGAAGGGCCTGCTGTTGTGCTGCACAAACACTAGTTGGGCCACAGCTGAAATTCATCACACCACAGGTAACAGAATTGGGGTGATTCATGAAGTTGTGGCAAGGCGCCAAGTTTTGTTTCGAGGAGATAAGCTTGAAGGCACTGCAGATACGATCTTGAGATCAGGCAGCATCTGTGGACGGGCAACAGATCAGGTCAGGACCTTGTTCAGAAGGGTCCCAGCCTAAGACACCACGTCCATTTCCCTCCACAGAAGCTGCCTGGCCCGTTGAGTTCCACCAGTGTTGGTTTGTTGAGCAAGACTGGGGTCTTTTCATTCCAATAAAGGACAGAACAGAGATGAGTGAAAAGAGGAAGTGTTTTCACATAAAGAGTCACTCAAACGCTCAATCGATGAACGTGCATTTAACAGGCCAATCCCCACAAGCTCACTGACCAAGTGGAGAATTAGATTAAGACCATGTGCTGGAGTTACTCAACAGGTCAGGCAGCACTTGTGGAAAACATGGATAGGTGATGTTTGGGGTTGGTACCCAGCTCCATACAGGGTTGAGATGCGTCTAAGATGCCCAGATGTTCTGGGCCAGGAGCCTGGTTGATTGCAGTATCCACTGGCTGCTGTTCTTCCCACTTATCCCAGGCAAAGGCCCATCTACAAATCCCCAGGTGATGTCCAACAGCTCTGTCACTCAGCCCTTGGCTCTCAGTCACTTCCAGCAGACGTTCTCTTGTGACTCGAGTGCCAAGAGTCACGACGTCGGAAGCAGAGGTTTCCTGAAAGGCCGCGTGTGGCAAGAGGCAGCAGCTGCTGCTTCAACCCTTGCCCACAATGAACAGCATTCATGTTATGCTAAACCCGGCAGGCAGAGCTCACTGCATAAAAACACTTTTCACACCAGCAAGTTTTGAAGCCAGAAGGCAAAAACAAAAGCTTATTGATCAACTAATGACGTGTCAGGACATGCTTGTGACATTGTAGAGCTTGTAGTGACATGAACTTCATCACGAACAGGCACCAGCAAAACCACTGCTGAGGTCACAAGTGACAGGAGCAGCACGTGGCCATTCGGCCCATCAAGTCTACTTCACCATTAAATAAAGGGCGATCTCTGTCCCCATTCTCCTGCCTTCTCCCCATTACCCCTAACACCCGTCCTAATCAAGAATCTATCTATCTCTTCCTTAAATATATCCACTGACTTGGCCTCCACAGCCGTCTGTGGCAATGAATTACACAGATTCACCACCCTCTGACTAAAGAAATTCCTCCTCATCTCCTTCCTAAAGGAACATCCTTTAATCCCGAGGCTGCGCCCTCTAGTCCTAGACTCTCTCACTAGTGGAAACATCCTCTCCACATCCTCTATCCAGGCCTTTCACTATTCACATAGAGTGAATGAAATCTGGCACACTGATCCTCCCCCTACCCCCACTAGCCGTGGAACACACGAACACACACGCACACACACACACACACGCGTGCACACTGTAGTTCCCAGGACACATGGCCATACAATCATACTGGGAGAACAAGCCCTGTGGTCTGGTAGATCATGGAGCAGGCTGGAGTGCTGCTGACTGACATGCACCCGGGACACACAGAGACTGGTGCCCTGTGGCCAGCTACTGACCAACATAACCAATTACCTCAGAGGCTTTGATCATGGAATGGATGTGAAGGGGAAGTGCCTCGCTGAAACAAAGCAGATCAGAATATTCTGCATTTAGTGAATAGTGAACATAGCACAATATTGGGGAAAACAAGGAACTGCAGAAAGTCACACAGTGCTGGTGTAGCTCAACAGGTCAGGCAGCATCTCAGAGGAACATGGAGCTGTGACATCTGGACTGTGTTCAACCCTACACACAAAGGCAGCATAGTTTCTGTATGCCTGTAACCAGGCGCCCGGCGTCATCAACAGAAAACTAGAAAGGATCCAGTAAATTATGAATTTATTGTGAAAGTAAAAGTGACAAAAAGAGACAAGGAAGTGAGAACTCAAAGGGAAGATCTCGGATCCTCCGGAATGACATGAAACAAAAGTCAATGATTTTAGTGCATAATGTGCAGATTCTGACTGTGCACTTGGACAACAGTACCTGTAAACAGAGAATACAAGACCAGGTAACCCTGCCAGGGTGCGTGGCAAAAGGAATGTAAACAGTGCTTTAGTATCTTGCCACCTCTTTCTTTGTCTGCCCTTGTTGTCAGGTTACTGGTTTGTTGAGTCACAGCATCAAGGCACATGAACAGTGTAGTTAGTGGCTAGAGGGACTAATGACAATGGAGGCAGGAGCTTGGATGTGGCACTTCACCAGGATGCGTGTGATATCCCCCTATCAACATCTATTCTAACTTTGCCCCATGTCACAGTAAAAATGCACTCTGGTAACTTGCAAAGAAAGCAAGCTCTGTCTTAAACACCAGATTTTACAAACAGGGGAACTGTAGAGTTTCCACCATCACAGGGTAGAAACAAAATAATCCCACTCACCGCAGGCAGGATGTTGAACTATTTGTGGACCCACTGCAGCCATGGCAAGTCTATTTGCTTTGGCATTTATCAACCATCTCTACAAGAGGCACACAGACAGGGCGACTGTTCTCAGGCTGGGTGGGACTAACATCTGCAGCTTGCATTTACAAAGCTCCGACAACTCTTTGTCCATGCCCAGAACACAGCTCAGACACTGCAATATTCATCTCATTCACCCAGTAGCACAAGAATTGTAACTGTCCAATGCCTAGGATCAGAATCAAAGAGGCATTTGTTTGACGGTTTGCGATTCATGAGCTGGTTATCTGGGGCGGCTTTGGAGACGGGTCCGTGCAGCCTGGAGCTCCCAGGGTAACGGGCGATCCTTGCTTTAGCAGGGGGGGAGAAGGTTGCCCTGGCCACTGGTCTCTGGTCTCTGGGGCCACACTCAGAGCTGCAGCAATCAGGCAGGACAGACAGCTTGGCAACTCTCGGGCTAGATCAGCAAGGGTGGGGAGCGTGCGGAGCTGGTCATCAGGAGAGAGAGGCGCCGTGAACACTGACAACGCCCCATTCACCACCTCCTTCCCCCCTCCCAAACTCACATCTTGGACAACTAATCTGATGCCCCATCAAATAAGAAAGTATATGCAAACTAAAGATACTATAAGGTTTATCACATGAAGAGCAAGAAAGAACTGCAACCATGAAGATGCCGTTCCTTTTATAGGTGAGGTTGCAGCTTCACATAGGCTGGAGATAATGTATAAAATGCAGTAAGTGTCCACTCCTGTTGTTATGCAATGGCTTTTGCTTCTGGTAGAAAGGCTTCCCAGTATTTAATGAGCTGTCAACACAGACAAGAACATTGATTAGAACATAGAACAGTACAGCACAGGAACAAGCCCTTCGGCCCACAATGTCTGTGCTGAACATGATGCAGACAAACTCTTTGCTTGTCAATGATCCATATCCCTCCCCTCTCTGCATATCCCCATCTCTCCAGGAGATACTGTATTTCCCAGAACAAGGAGACTGCTGGAGCTAATCAGAGTTTTCCCTCACCTCAGTCCCACCACCTCACTCACCCCCATCTCTCCCTACCTCATGGCGGGGGGGGGAGAGGGAAAGGAAACAGTTAAAAAAAAAAACCCACCACTATTCTAACATAGAGCAGGGCACAATGCTGCTGTTACCCAAGTCCTCAGCAATCAGTCTAACCGACATCATGAAGCATCGAGTACTACTAGTGTGGCCTGTTTGTGCTGCATATCCAAAAGATTATCTCACATTTTTATTTATTTCCACTTATCTTTTCCAGGTGACTTTCAACTGGCACAGTAAACAGAGCGTGACACTGAGCCAGTCACTGTCGCTCAGTCTCACTCGAGTCAGCAATCTAATTGACCAAGGATGGATACTCTGGGGAGAGGTTTCAGGTCGAGTTGGCCAAGTATGAGTGACTCCCCTCCTCTGCCATGGGCCCACATTGCACCAACCGCTCGCCCGGGTATTGGAGCAGAGGCTCTAAAGCTCAGCGCTGCTGCTGCCCAAGGCTCCTCACCTGTTGCTGGGAATTCTGAAGAGTTTCTAAATACACAATAACCCGGCTTTTGAAGTCTTTAATTCTCTCGACCTGGAGGCAAGAACAAAATAGAGGAGAGTTTAAAACATAGAGAGAGGTTTGAAGGACAGAGAGGTGAGGGTGAAGCTGGGACAGGGGGCAGGCAGGTAGGCAGACCCAAGCTGGGACAGGGGGCAGGCAGGTAGGCAGCTGGGACAGGGGGCAGGCAGGTAGGCAGACCCAAGCTGGGACAGGGGGCAGGCAGGTAGGCAGACCCAAGCACTCACCTCAAAGCGAGCAACTTCCTTTCGAATGTTGGTGGAGATCTGCTCAAACTCTCGCTCACACTGCAGAACTTTGGGCTCCCACTAGGACAAAGAGCAGTTCGTTAGCACAGCTCATCAGCCACTGCCTCCCAGTTGGCCACTAACCATCACGGACCAAGTTTGTTGGTCTTTTCCCCAGGAAGCAGCGTTCTGCTCCCTCTTCATACCCACCATCCCGGGAGTCCAAGTCTACTGAATTTTGTTAATGTCATCAGGTGCTGCAGGATGTAAGGGGTCACCAACAGTCAGCACTCGTGGCCACATCTTACCCTTCATATCATCCTTCAACAAAGTAAATATTTGGCCACTTGACGGCAGCGTTAACACATTTCACAAAGCTACACAAGACCTTTGATCAAAGAACTAGGCTTCAAGGAGAGTCGAAGCTGGATAAACAAACGTTGTGGTTGAGGGAGGGACTTGCAGAGGTCGGTCTTGCTACTGGAGACATGGCCCACAAATGGTGGCTCATCCAATAAGTTCATAAGACACAGGAGCAGAATTAGGCCATTCAGCCCATCAAGTCTACTCTGCCATTCAATCATGGCTGATCTAACCTTCCCTCTTAACCCCATTCTCCTGCCTTCTCCCCATAATCCTTGACATGCGCACTAATCAAGAAGTTATTTGTCTCTGCTTTAAAAATATCCATTGATTTGGCCTCCAGAGCTGTCTGTGGCAATGAATTCCATAGATTCACCACCCTCTGACTAAAGAAATTCTTCTTTTTTTCCTAAAGGAATGTCCTTTAATTCTGAGGCTGTGACCTCTGTTCCGAGACTCTTCCACTGTGCAGTCACATGTACACAGGAGCCCAGAGGCAATAGGGCTGTTTACAGAGAAAGAATAAATATTTGATGAAGCGGCTGCAACTATAAAAGGCAGTTTGTGAATGGGAGCAAGGACATACACCAGGGTGTTTATGGGATGTGGTGGGAATCAGGAAACGGGCAGCAGAGTTTTACACGAGCTCAGATGTACAGAGTGGAAAGTGACATGGCACTGTCGGCACCAGGAGTCTGGTGAAGCTGAGTGCAAGGTGGACATGGGTGAGAAAAGGGGCAGGTGGGTCCCCGTTTACTGATCTGCACTGTACATGAGCAACCCTAGCCGAGCCCATGGAAGAGGATGAGCTACATGACCCGTGCTATAGAGGTAGAGAGGGTCTGACACGGAACTAACAGTGAACACACTGAAGCGTACCTCTGTAATCTCGTCCTTGGCCTGTTGCAGCTTCTCTGGTTTGTTGGCCCAGATGAGACGAGCTTCATTCTCTCGTTTTTTCTGCAGCATAGTCTGTACATCTTGCCACCGCTGCCACGTCTTCACACGCTGGTCAAACACGCCCTGCACCAGGACAGTCACACCATCTTAGCACCCTGTCAAAGCACCATGCCTTCCCCACCGCTTCACAGCCCAGCCACATAGGCTAAATCCCAGGCGCAGCCAGGACTGGGCCCTTCGCAACACCACTGTGGCTGCCAGGACTGGACCCTTCGCAACACCACTGTGGCTGCCAGGGCTTAGCCAGGACTGGACTACCCAGGGTCTGGGGTCCCAGCTACACTAGCCAGGACTGGACTACCCGGGGTCCCAGCTACACTAGCCCGGACTGGACTACCCAGGGTCCCAGCTACACTAGCCAGGACTGGACTACCCAGGGTCCCAGCTACACTAGCCAGGACTGGACTACCCAGGGTCTGGGGTCCCAGCTACACTAGCCAGGAGCTACACTAGCCAGGACTGGACTACCCAGGGTCCCAGCTACACTAGCCAGGACTGGACTACCCAGGGGTCCCAGCTACACTAACCAGGACTGGACTACCCAGGGTCCCAGCTACACTAGCCAGGACTGGACTACCTAGGGCCCAGGATACAAAGCAGGTGAAGGATGCCACAGGCACCAGGCTGTACCCTGACTGCTGAGATGAGCCGGATGTAGTCACTGAGCAGTTCGGCCAGCAGGAAGAAGTCGTTGTTGGCTTGCTCCTGGTAAAGCTGCTCGATTTTCTCCTCCACCTCCGCCAGCTGTGACAGCGCGCGGGACAAGGCCGTGTGGTCCTCCGAGCTGCCCAGCATGGCTGCACTCTTCGCAAACACACCCGTGTTCACCGCCAGCTCTGGGGACAGAAGCACAGGGTTAGTGGTGGGGGAGATGGGGTGGGTATTACACCACCACCCACTCTGGGGGCAGCTGCCCTGTGGGCAAGGGGGCAAGGGTGGGCACCACTTGTTGACAGACATGTCTGACTACATCCTCAACCCAACATGTGTTCACATTGTATGTTGGGCATTCACACAGTTCACTGTATAGCAGAAAGGAGGGAGAAAGTTGAAAGCCCTCTCTATATCCCCCACAATCCTTTGACAGATATAGACCACTCTCCCATCAAACCTCCTGCATCTGTCCATGGAGTCCAACACCCAAGTTACAGGGAAGAAGGTACAAGTGGTAAGACATTACCTTAAATATTAACCCTACACCTGGTCACCATTTAGACTCTCTATTCCAAAGTATAAACTAATTCATGAGCATCACGATGGGCTTTTTTCAGATTCCATCAGACAGTCTGAATGTGGTGCTGTTTAACGAGATGATCAAGATGCAGTCTATGCTATCGAGCCAGAACACGATGGAAGCCTTGCCAAGCACGGGCCACAGGAGTGTGCCCAGCCCAGCCCAGAGTCAGTGCCTGGCACCAAGCAAGCACTGGTCTCTCAACTCATGGCATCAATGCACTGATCTTGGATTCATTTCTGGATGAGAGTCAAACTGCTCCTGTTCCAAGAGGTTTACAGAGTTTCAAAAAGATAAACATTAAACATGTCCTTCAGAGCCACAGGAAGTGGACGGTTGATGGGATGTGAGCATGTTGTGTGAATGGTCGTGAACCCACTGCAGCCCAAATACACTGGACACCTGGACACCCCCCTCACCATCGACCCAGCACTGCTCCTCCTACTCCACTCCTCCCCGGCCTACGTACAGAGGGCATGACATCTAAGGAAATCATCGCGCAAATAGTTTAGATTTATTCGTAGTTCCCGCCTCCTCTCCAAATCTCACCTTTCCTGTGGTTGACGAGGGTTTCAACAACAGCGTGGAGTTTACGTAACTGCAAGTCTTCATTCTCAATCTCCTGAAACTTCTCTTCAAACCACTGGAGGTAGAACAACAAACACCTTCTATAGCAGGGCACAGGGACAATGGCCAAAAGCACACAGCAGCCACTCACTTTCCTTACCCACTGGTCCATAGGGTTCAGTCCATGGACCAGAGGGTACGGTGCGAATGGTTTAAGGGGAATCCGCAGAAGCATTCTCACCCAGAGAGTGCTGGAATTGGACTGCAGAGCCCAAGGGAACGGTGGACACAGGCCAGAAGGGTTTGTTTCTGTGGAGCACGTAGCTCTGTCATTCATTTTGGAAACTACAAAATACAACTCAACAACAATTGTTTGTTGATTTGCAGCTTTTAAAACCAAATATGCAGGGAAATAAACAGTGCCCCGTGCAACTCCAAGCACATTGCCACTACCGAACAAGGCCAGAGGAGGCAAAATGTGTAGGAAGGAACCGCTGATGCTGCTTTAAACCGAAGATAGACACAAAATGCTGGAGTAACTCAGCGGGTCCGGCAGCATCTCTGGAGAAAAGGAAGAGGTTACCTTTTGGGTCGAGACCTTTCCTCAGAGTCAGGGGAGAGGGAGAGGGAACAGAGAGATATGGACAGAACAAGTTAATGAAAGAAAGGAGGTGCAGAGCGCCATCTTTGCAGGGCCACAGTCAGACAATACTTCTCTGCTGCATCTACCCCACAGAGTAGCAACACAAAGGGATTTAGAGGGCTCGGCACCAAACAGGACTAGCCCAGGATGCTAACTTGGCATGGCTAAGGTGGGCTGAAGGGCCTGTTTCTGTGCTGTACAGCTCGGTGAATAAATGCTGAGCACAATAATTGCCTCACCCAGACCCGACCACTGCTAAAGCAGATGAGGCAGCAGCACTTGGTTATGGGCACATCAGTGACCCAGCACGTGGCAGCTCACCAGCCTCCCACTCTGGGCTCTGCCTAGTTTATGATCACGTGTACAGAGGTACAGGGAAAAACCTCTGCTGCGTGATAGGCAGCCTACAAAACAACATGACATGATTACAATGGAACCTGTGATGAAGGCCGGCTCGGGTAGTGAGAGGAACACTTACTATGTCTGACTCATTCATCTTTATGGTCATCTTACTGACAGCATCAGCAGCCTTGTTGACCATGCGAAGCAGGCTGGCCCCACTCAGAGCCTGTGTGTTTACTGCCCGCGGCAACTACAAATACAGTTAAAGACTGGTGTTACAAAACGCCAACTCAGGCCCGGCAGCACCAGCAGCATGTAGACACGTGGTAGTCTCACCCACCCCCTCTCCCCGCCTGTGTCCCCTGCCCCACCACCTCTCTGCCCCTGCCCCACTCACCACTACCCCTCTCTCCATCTGTCTCACTCCCCCCCGCTCTGTGCCCACCTGCACCATCTCTCACCCCCCGTCCCCTCTCCCCGCCCCACCACCTCTCTCCGCCCCTGCCCCACTTGCCACCACCCCTTCTCCCCATCCACCTGCCCCATCTCTCACCCACCGCCCCCTCTCTCCCCTCGAATGGAACAGTTACCTCATCTTTTTCCAAGAACTCCCTGACGTGGGGGTCGAGTAATAACGTGGGGTGCTTGACAATCCTCTGTAGATATCTGCAATAACACAAGATTTAGGTGGGGCTTCTCCAGTTAATTATTACTTTGATCCTGTGTCTGGACACCAAGGTATATGGGTGTTACTAATACTTTACACTGCCACCGAGTGTGAGAATAGGTGCAGAAATGGGGACAGATCAAAGAAGCACAGTGGTGCAGCGGGTGCTGCTGCCCGCTTCATTCCTGACCATGTGCTGTCTGTGTGGAGTTTACTCGTTCTCCCTGTGACCCCGTGGGTTTTGTCCGGCAGCTCCATTATCTTCCCACATCCCAGACGTGCAGGGTTGGAGGTTCATTGTCCCTCTGTAAACTGCTGCTACTGTGTAGGGAGTGGATGAGAACTAGTGAACGGGCGATCTATGGACTCAGCGGGCCGAGTGGTGCAACTGGCCGTGACACTCCAACACTAGTGAGCCACAACCTGCGGCCACTCCAGCAGTGGAGGATAAATCCTGGTGCTGCAGACACACACACACACGTACGCACACACACGTAGACACACACACTTGTACACACACACACACACGTGCACACACACACACACACTCACACACACGTGTACTCACACACGTGTACTCACACACACACACGTGTACTCACACGTGTACACACACACACACGTGTACTCACACTCACTCAGTGCACCACAGTAACTGTGCACCAGGTGCCACCTAGTGCCCAGCAGCTGAAACAGCAACCATGGCAGATCTTTCACTGCATGTTCAACCCCAACACCGCCACACACTTACACAGCTCAAGAAAAGTGACTACAGCCCGCACGTTCCAATTTGATCAACACATTGTTTAATATTTCCCTGGTCCCCTTCCTCATGGAGAGGAGAGAGAGCATGGGTTTTCCTGAAGGGAATCAGGGTTGTATAGGATGGTGTAGCGCGGAATGTGGAGAGCTCTTGCAGACATGACCATGGTGCCCAATAATCCTTAATGTCAACATCGCCAACCAACAAAGATAAAGCGCTTGTGTTCAATGACAAATCCTTCCGTGAAGGAGACGTCAGGAACAGCTAGGGAGCCCACTATCAGTGCTGTGTGCTTTGTTTAGTCTGGATAAGACCAGAGTGCTAATGGAGCCATAATATCCTCCATTCTAGTGAGCATACACTCTGCTCGTGACCACACCAAATGAGGTGGGTTATTTGCCAGAAAATGCTGGCAGATGGGTGGTTCAGGAAAGGCAGGTGAGGGACCAGCAGGATTTAACATCATCAGGATCTGCATTTTTATTCTGCGAGTGTTGCAAAAAGGAGCTGAAGTGTGTAATTTGACAGAGACAGCCCAGCATGGCACCAGGAGTGGATTTAACACGTTTCATCCAGTAAGCAGTTTCCCAGAGCTCATTCTAACACTTCCCTATTTTTCCTTTTGACCTTCACAGATGAATAGGTTGGAACAAACTCCCCATCTGGTGGGTCAGTCACCACCCATAACCCCACCCCCGTCACACAAGAGGCAGCTGATGCTGAAAGCCAACACAGCAAATGACCAGAGGCAGGGATCTGATTTAGCCCCCACCCAGGGCACGGCACAGGGCACAGACAGCGAAAGATTAAAGGCAGAAACATCAAATACTCAACTACCGTTTTAATTAAGGAACCAGACGAGTTTAGAACTGGTTTTGCAAAGCCAATCTAGAAAGTAATGCCTGCATTCAGATGAATGCAAGATTATTCTTGTGTAGAGATGGGATAACTACACCCAAGCCAAACAAAGTGTTGATTAACACAGCAGTTTGCGCAGTTTCTGTGGAGGGAATGGACACACAACGTTTGGGTCGGGACCCTTCAGGCTGGTTGCAGTGGGGTGTGGGAGAGAGGAAAACAGCAAGAGGTGGGGATAAGGCAAGCCTAGAGTGATAGGTGGACAGGTGAGGGTTGAAGGGATCAATGGGGGAAATAAGTGTCAGATAAGTGGAGTGAATTGTAAAGTCAGAGGGAGAGATTTAGGTGGAAATAAAGGGGGGGGGTGGATAAAAGGGAATTAAGGGTCCCGTAGATGGAGGATGCGTTTACAGAGGAGGGGAAAGGAGCAGGGTGAGAGGGGAGTTAGAGTGGGTAGGGGGTAGGGGGTACCACTGGAACCGTTGGGTTGAAAGCTGCCCAAGCTGCTGTTCCTCCAAGTTACGTGTAGCCTCACTCTGGCAATGGAGGCCCAGGACAGAAAGGTCAATATGGGAATGGGAAGAGGAGCCAAGATGAATATCCAGCAGGCCTACACAAACTGATCGCATGTCTACGCTTGGCCTCGCTGATGTAAAAGAAGCCACATGGAGAACGCCAAGTACAATGGTCACAGTCTTCAACATTACTCCCCACTCCAAACAAAAGATCAATCCAGCCAGCCACACTTTTTTCACAGTTTATCATCATCAATTGTCCTTGAATCTCACAACCCTGCACAGGAAGTTTGAGTGCACAGCACTTTGGAAACTACAGGTGCACCTCCCTTGGAAGCTATACCGCACCTCTCTTGGTTTCCACTGGCTCCTTTCACCACTCACCGTTCCAACGCAGCTCGCCTCCGTTCCAGGAACTCGGCCGAGGAGGAATCTTCCTTCCCAACTTTCACTTTGGTCATTCCTTACCAAAGAGAAATCAGGATTAGCAATCTGCGTCGGGAAACCGGGAGAACCAGAGGCATTGAGACATTGTTTATAGCAAATGACGGGCTCAGCACGTTAGTGCAGAGGATTCTCACTCAGGGGAACTCCACGCTTCAGATCATCACTTCTAAACATTACATTTTAAAGCACTTATTCCACATTCCCTCACAACATGGGTCACTTCAGTCCCTGGAGCGACCAAACTAACTTCCATTGCAACCCCTCTCCCACATTCACACCAATTCACCTCCGATTCCATCGCGCACAATACTAAGAGTAATTTAGTGGCCAATTAGTTTACTAACTCTCTAGTCTTTGGAATGTGGGAAAAAAACAGAATCTCCAGGCTCAACCTGCAAACTCCACACAATGATCCCAGAAGTGAGGATTTAATCTGGTCCCTGGAACCATGAGGCAGCACATCTACCCAATTACTCCTAAACTTGGAATCCTTGAATCTAGTCCACACACACACTACTGAAGACTTGCCAATTAGGAAGGTCTAAACCACACTCATAAGAGAAACCTCCTGGTGCTAGACGTTAGTGCACAGTGTAATAGGCTTAGAGCAACTTAGAGCAACACCATAGAGAAGCAGAGCCATCTTTTCCGTGCCCTCTGTGCATCCTCCCCTCTTGCAGAGAAGGGCGTGAACAAAATCCACTAAATCCCCGTGTAAACACGGGACAAGAGACTCATGCAGATGTGTGGAAAAAGGGGGGGAAAATAAAGGCAAGAAATAACACTGTTCAAAGACATGAACAACAGCTACTTGGAAAGAACCAGAACAAATGGACTAGGAGATAAACTTAGGGGATAATTCACTATGGAAACTCCTTATTGAATAAAACATGCTTTCATCTTCCTAAACTAGCATTTTTTTAAACAACCATTTGCAGTAAACATTATGACAGTGAGTGGAATGGGCTTGAGTCTAATGTCCAGCTGCTGTACCTATTAAACTCTTCTCGGGAGGTGGAGGCACTATGAAGCCATTTTGAGAATGTTTTTCTGAAAGTCTGTCGTATAGTCCTAGAAAATCACTAAATCTTCGCCTTACACTGAAGTCTCTCCTCTTGAACATTGTTAAGCTGGTCTGCAAAGCAAAACAATGCATAAATATATTAGCCAATGCTAAAAAACACTCAAAAACTATGCAGTGCTGCAAAATGAATTACATTGCCCAGCATTTTACCAAGCTAGAAAATCTGCACATATCTCATAGCACACAGCAGCATTATTCAAATAAGCAAAGGCTTGCATTCTAAATACTTGAACACGAGACTTTGTTCCAATGAATCAGGTAACGTTGACAACATTACACTATTTACACCAGAGCTATTGTAACAAGTACCGATACATACCAGCGTGGACACTTTATATGCCATATATGCACCCATGCCGTCACCTAAAAAGATAAATAAAACGTTATTCAAATACATTGCTGCTGTTTTATGTAAATTCCTGAGGAGCTATATTCCAGCTTGGGCAGGAGCACAGTGCCCCACAGATAGGTGTTGACAATCTCACCAGGACTGTGAGGACATCTCTCCCCCTAGGGGAATGCCGACTCGACCCACTGTCAATATACACAGAGACATGGCTGCCCACACAGTGAACATGTGCAAGCCCCTCAGCTGCAGAGGAGGAACAGCAGGCTAGGTGCCGTGTAACACCTACAGTTACATGGAGGCACTGGGTGACAGTGCAATCAGTACGAGGCAGGGACACCCAGAACCAACATTCACACTCCTTCAGCCTGGGACCAACACTCGCACTCAGCGTGGGATTGTACTCATTGGAGTTTAGAAGATGGGAGATAGCCTTAGTTAAACACCAGATGCTGCATGGTCTCAACAGGGTAGATGCTGAGACGTCTTGGCTTTCGATGTTGTGCGGCATGAGGAACAGTAATGATTTGTGCAGGAAATCAGAACCAAACTATATAGGTTCAGAACAAAGGGTTGCCCATTTAAGATAGAGACACTTGGTGTCTCAGAGAGACTGAGGATGATTGCAATTTTACGCCCCAGAGATCTATGGAGGCAGTCACTGAATTCAAGACAGAATCAGACACAACTCTGGCCTGTACGAGGTATGGTTAGGAAAGTGCAGCTGAGGACAAGATCAGATTATCCAGGATCTCATTAAACTGTTGAGCAGGCTTTAAAGGACATATGGCCTCCTCCCAATCCTATTCCTGATGTTTTTATGTGCTTGCTGGTGGAGAACTGGCACATTTGTTCTGTAAGCTACACTGACTAAATGCTCTGCTCAAAGTAACACAATGCTTTATATTCATTCCTCATTCTTTCTCCTTCCTTGGTCAGGATATTTTCTAAAAACAATTTACACTTGTTCACCTGCCATGGACAGTAGCACAGCAAGCAACACTGAGTAATCACATCATCAACCAACACTTCTCCAACATGCTGGCTCCCCCACTGTATAACGACTATCTTGCAATCACTCCTTCAGTTAATTCTTTAATTATGGACTGGAAAGTCTGGCATTTTCACACACCCACTGTCTCATTACTGCAGTTCCCCATACCGCTCCCCATCAAAAGCAGTTACGACCTTAGCCTAGCTACTTCCACATCATTTTAATTGAAGGAGCCTTCAACACATGAGCTTATCATCCCAGAGGTCTACTTCCTGCCTAAATAAAGCAGGTGATTGAGAAAAGTGGCATACATTCAGGCTGATTTGCTGCCTCATCTGTCTAATGGGGTACAGCAACCTAATAGTTAACCCATTGGTCCGACTGCCAGAGTTCTGGACCATTAATTCAGAAACAATGTTGAATCCCATCATGACTGCTGAGTTTAAATCTGGGTAATTAAATGAACTTGGAATTGAAAGGCTCATCATTGTGATGGTAATGTAGCAGACTGCTGTAGACCCCAGCCAGTTCACCAGTGACCTCCAGGAGAGGATGTCTACCATCCAGCAGTTCAGCTCAGTTGCCTCCTTACATCATGCATGGAAGATGAATCGGTGGGGTCTACATCCCATGCATGAAGAGCAAATTCCAGTTGTGAGAAACACCAGATCTTTGTACATCGTGGTGCTGGAAAGACCTGGGCACAGAACTACATGTCAAGCGCTGTAGCAATGTGTACGTCACTAACACAGAAAACTAACAGCACAAATTAATGCAACAAATCTGTAAATACTTCATGCACTAAACAATCCATCGACTGGTCGCTTCTCTAAACCCAGATAACCCATTACAATAAGCAACTCTGAAAGTTCACTCCAAACAGCGCTGTTCTCTTGTTCTTCTTCCCCAAACCTACTTCCTCCTTATGGTCCACAGCTGAATGCCCACTGATGACTCTCTGCTTTCACAATGCTGTGCTGAGGCCAGGAAGATAGCGTTTCCCCAGTCATTGGCAAGTGGCCAGACTCCAAGCCCAGCCAGAGTGGTCAGATTCGCCCACAGTGGAATCAGGACTGCTCATCTCATGTGCCACCATCACTACTTTGGGGCCTCACACGGTCAAATGCTGGCAGGATTCAAGTGAATAACTTCAGGGAAATGTAAAGGCAGACACTGCCAGATAATAATCACACACATACCATGCTGTCGCCCAGAACCAAAATGTACTTGCAAAGTTTCTGAGCAGAACACTGACCAAAAGGTGAATCACTATAGACACAAGGAACTGGTGGTGCTAGTTTACCCAAAAGGACACAAAGTGCTGGAGTAACTTAGTAAGCCGAGGAGCAGCTGTGGCGAACACGGATAATGACGTTTCAGATCAGGACACTAAAATCAGTCTGAAGCAAGGGTCCTGGCCTGAAACATCATTTATCCATGTTGTGCCGAGAATGCTGCCTGACCTGCTGTTACTCCAGCCCTTGTCCTTGTGTGAATCACAAACCCCTCATGACCGGAGCAACAAACTTACTTACCCACTTTCTCTGGCTCAGTCACTGTAACCTTCAAATCAAATTGATCCTCGTCTTCCTCCGTTTCTTCTTCAAACAGCTGCCGAAGGAATTAAATAATGCATCAATCTGCACCGTCAGCAAACCACATGCACCTAGATGTCCTTGTAGAACAAAGCGCCTAGCTTCTACACAGCCTTTAGCAAACCTAGTTATGTGACTGGGCAACTACTTCCCTGAGTGAATAAGTAGTTACTCTTTTTCTGCTTTCCAGAACAACCTAAAGTCCACGTTAGGATTGCACTGTTCACCTGGAAGTACCTCAGTCCAACGAGTCATTTCTCAAACAGCAAATTACATGAGATAAAGATTGCTGGAATTGAGATGGTGAAACTGCTCACAGGACATTAGGAAACTCCTTGGTCTTCAAATGAAAGAAAACATTCCAATGTGATCTGAGCAATGTCTTTCACTTCTCCAGCCATGTACCACCGCTTCAGTACTACACCACTGTGTTGCTAGCTACAGTACTGGGCCAGTCCACCAATAAGAACTTGGTTCCTCCTTTCAAATACAGTAAACCCTCGTTATAACACCCCCTTTATAATGAATCTCGGTAACAGAGGACAGACGTGTCAAACCACCAGCAATCCCATCGCCCAATGCAGCTGTTGTTGCAGCTCACGTTGTAGCCCTAGGCAACAGTGCTTTCTTCAGGCTGTTGTCACCACCATCACCGTGGAGCTCCCTCTCCACTCACCAGTTTCTCCCTGTTGGCCTCCTCCTCCCGCTCTGACAACTCGGCCTCACCGCACAACCCCCCACCCCCAACTCCTACACACTAGAGGGATAGAAGACCCTGCTCATCTCTATTGGCAGCGTAGATATGAAACTGCGATCCATGATATCCAATATCCCAACTGAACGAACCAAGAACACACACAGCTCTAGGATGTAAGTATGGAGGGAAAGGATCTATTTTCATAGGGATATGCACAACATCTCTCCAGCAGCAGATAGCTGAAGTGCAGCTCAGATCCAGCATATGAAGCAGGATCAGGAACAGCAAAATTCTCCTGCGATTACTTGGTGGTCTGGTCCAGATTTTTCATGCTAAGTTTCTGATGATGTCATTGGCAGTGATATTGCCTACAGCATCCACGATAGAACAAAGCAACACTGCCTGAAACATTTCAACTAATGCAAATTTGCCAATTACAGCCAAGAAGAAAGAATAAAGAGCAAGGAATCCTATCTGGGACATACCAGGCCCCTCTGTGGGAGGTGACTTGAAAGTAAAGGAAGCACATCAAATCATAGAATCTACAGTGCCCACAGATATCTACAGCTCTTTCAATAATCAAATACATCTAATTACCTGCTCCTTTTAACCTTCCTCAGGCAACGGAGCAGTGAACACGACAGCTAGTTTAAAGCTAACACAACCGGCAACAGTGCAGAGTACCAACTGGACAGCAGTTTAAACAGGGACAAACTGATTCTACTTAGTGGCAAGTGGGATCAAGTATCTAGCCGACACTAAGTGAATGGTGTCAGCACTCACACAGAAAAATATGTTCAAAACAGAGATTCTTGCTGTTCACCATTAACTGGATGGCGAACATTCACTCAAAGAGCAACCCTGTTTATCCACCTTGCACACTGTTGCAACACAAGTGCAGTCCGAAACTTGCGCAAGATTTATGATGCAAGTCCTGCACTGAATGAATGAATTAATCTCTTTATTGTCATTGCACATGGTACAACGAAATTTAAAAGTCAATCCAACGGTGCGATTCACAAGAACAATTTTAAATATATAAGAAAAGGTAAAAATATCTACATATAAAAAAATGACAGATAATTTTTGCCACTAATTTGCCGTTATGAGGTATTCGGTGTTGTACAGTTATATAGTAGTGCAAATGGTTAAGTACATTCAGGATGTTTTTAAGGTGCTTGTGAGTAAGAACCATTCAGTTGAATGCGAGTGTTATTTCTTATTTTGCATTGTTAAGTTCACGTATGGCTATGGGGTAGAAGCTGTCTCTGAGTCTGTTTGTGCGAGTTTTGAAAGACCTGTACCGTCTGCCAGAGGGCAGCAGGTGGAACAGGTTGTGTCCAGGGTGGGAAGGGTCCTACAGGATGTTGGCTGCCCTGCCAAGGCAGCGAGAGCTGAAGATGTCCTTCAACTGAAGATGTCCTCATTGGCCAGCAGCAGCACTGTGCCTACAGCGTGCTTACCACAGGGACAATATAAACCTCACACAACCCAAGTGGCAGAGGGAAGTGCATTAATATTTCAGTTATGTTTTCTGTAATAACACTTTATAAACTGGATCCTCACCTCTTGACTGACTTTGCTCTTGGATTGCAGAACAGCGCTGGGTGGAGACTTTATTGATGGCCCTGTAGTGGACGGCTTGCTCTTGTCATTTGGAAGGCCATCCAGGGATAACTCCACAGTGGCTTCTGCAACAAGATACATGCAATCTAACTTGGTGGAGCCACACTCAGCAAGTGTAACCACAATGAATGGAACATAATACCTTTGACAAATTGAAGGGTGCCGTCATGACCAACAAGGTACAGAACTCACGGCGCAGCAGGCTGGATCATTCCATCCAATATTATACAGCTCGTACCAAGCCCCACAACTATTTACCCGAGGATTAGTCTTTGGTTGCAGTTACGCAAAGCACCGAGTGTTCACTTAGAAAGTCGCTGTTTCAACCCAGCACATCGCTCCCGGGACTTGCTGAGAGCATAGAGTCCATGACACACACACACACTGGTTTTGTTCTTTAGATCACAGCATTCACACATTACTGGGGTAGAGTTGGTGGCATTGGTAACCACGCCTGGTGAGTGGTATACTGCGCAGATTAACAGAGCTTGTAACTAAAAAGTACAATACTAATTTAAAAAAAAACATTTTTAAGGCAAGGGAAACCACACAGATTGTAGAAGTAATCCCACAAATGTCAATATAGTATTTTGTCACAGACTGAAAGAAATTCTTTAATTTTAGAACAAAGACAGGAAATGCTGAGACGCATCTGTGGAGATGGGTACTGACTTAATGTTGCAAGTCGAAAATTTATCCACCAGAATCACACACAGACAGACACACACAGACAGAGACACACACAGACAGACAGACACACACAGACAGACAGACACACACAGACAGACAGACACACACACAATATAAGAGGCTGTGGAATGCTTGTTAATCCTAAAGTAGGAGTGTAAATGGAGGGAGATGAATGAAAGTTGTAGAAAACAATGCAAATGTCAGATGCCGAACTGGAAACATGCAGGAATTAACCTGCATTTGTGGAGCGAATAGAGCTAATGTTACAGGTAGCTTTCTTTACAGAACAGACTAGTCACGACAGAAACAGGAACAGCTACAATTCAATGTTAAGAGCCTGAGAACACAGTACGATCAAAGCCCAGATGGTGTTGGCTGAGTTTAGTTACACTGGGCTTTGTTGGAACCGGGTAGGAAGTCAATGACAACAGCATGGGAATGGGATGGAAAATCAAAGTGACTAGCGTGGGACTATCGTTGTGCACTGAAGGGAGGTAACGTGTAGAGTGATCACCCAATAACATTTAACATCTCCAGTGCAGGAGAAACCACAGCACGACCATCAAATGCAACGCACTTCAGTGCAAGTGGCTATAAATTTATGCTTCAACTTGGGCAACTGTGTTTTTACTCTTTGCCTTTAAATTTGCAATATATAAAACATAAGCATGTGAACCTGCAGGAATCTGAAGAATAGAATGCTCAGCCATCTTTATATTGGGAGCGTGGGAACATCACTACTGGGGATTAAAAAACAAGAGGCAGCTGAGCTGATCTCCAGCCAACGTGGCTCCAGGTTTGCAGACGGCAATGGCAGACATGTGGCCCCGACTTCAAACATTTAAAAATCTGGTCATCTCCTCACTGACGGCTTGTCCTCCAATGTAAAATCACAGCATCCACAGGCACCTGTGTAAACCTTACAAAGGACTGCCAGACATTCCCAACGCACGTTGAACGGGGGGGGGGGGGGGGGGATTTCTGGAAGTCACAATCCTTACCTGCAAAAATATCTTGCTCTTCATCATCGGAATGTATTCCATTTGTCTTGGAGTTGCTGCTGAATGTCTTTGAGGAATCCATATCTAAAGGACTGATCTAAATATAAATGGACATTAAAAATTGCAATGAATGCCAGAGGGAGAGCAGCATTCCCCACTGTACACCTCTACAAAGACCATGCAACTGTGACCAAGCTCAGTGACAGATACACCAAGCTCCAAACCCAAACAGACAATTTACACCTTCCCAGGATGACAACTGATCCCAAATAGTTAATTTGCCGCTGGAGTATTAAGTATCCAGTTCAAGGCTTTCACTATTTCCAATGCAAACTCCACAGGCAAATGGAATCAAACACAGAAACCAATCACATCCAACATGGAGCCATGGAAAGATATTGAGAATGGTGTCATAGACATGGCAGCAGACAGCTGCACTTCATTAATCTCTTCTTCCCAACTCAACCCGAGGGAACCTCCTTCCCACTGACCTCTGCTCCACACTGCCAGTCGCTCCATTCAATATCAAATTCAATTTGTTGAAACAATCTATACCCACTTGGATTTCTTTATTGTTTAATTGAAATTACTATCAAATATAATTTAGTTTAAAATTGTGATTTAAACCTTAGGAGTACAGGAATTTCTAAAGAAATTTAAATTGCTGGGACTATGAAATAACCAAAGTACTGATGCTAGTGTTTGGTACAAAGGGTTTCAATCATAACATTTGCTTCTTTTTTTCCTGCACATATGAGATGTGTATAAATCACTTAAGAAAATGTAGCAGGGAGAATTCAAATCTCCTGAGACAGGATATAGGGTCTCAGATGCTGGGTCAAGGCACGCAGATGGAGTCGTGGGAAGAACAGCTATGCTCTGTTAAATGGCAGCACAGGCTCTTGGGATTGAATGATTCACTTGTTCCACATGTATATGGACTGCCAGGTCAGTAGACTTTAGAGTAAAAATACATAGAAATCTTGGGGTGTAACCAGAGCAGCAGGAACAGTGGCCTTGACAACGACCACAGGGACACCAGAGCATAAAGCCACGTCAGGTGGGACAACAAGAACAATGTGTTCAGTACCAGAACCAGATTGACGTTGGAGTGAGGAGCATTTGTGGCCACATTTTGAAGAGGACTGCTATCCTCAAAAGAATGCCTGGAATTTCAAACCAGGAAGAAGGCAGGTTCAGTCTAGCACCTGTGACAGGTTGTGGTTGATGGCAGGGCTTGTGAGGGGGAACTAGACCAAATGGATACATGATTTGGATGAGGATGTAGCTGCCATGGCTAACACTGAAAGTTGTCTCTGGCTGCAACAAGATCTAGACGAACTGGAGAAGTGGGCAAGGAATAGCAGATAGAATTAGAAGGTGGTACATTTTGGCATGATAAACAAGGCAGGATATGCATGGTAAATGGTAGAGCCAAGGAGAGTGTAGATACACACAGAGGAGCTGAGTACAGCTACATAATTTGCTGAAAGTGGCGACAGATATTCAAGACACCATTCACAAGTGTGCTATTATCAGATGTCCCAAAACACAACAATTAAATTCTTATGTAGGAAGGAACTGCAGATACTGCTTTAAACCAAAGATAGACACAAAACACCAGAGTAACTCAGAGGAACAGTCAGCATCTCTGGAGAGAAGAAATAGGTGACATTTCAGGTCGAGACCTTTCGGGTCCAAAGAAGGGTCCCGACCCGAAGAGTCACCCATTCCTACGCTCCAGAAATGCTGCCTGTCCCGCCGAGTTACTCCAGAGTTTTGTGTCTATCTTTACAAATAAATTCTTACTTGCAGCAGCAGCAGACAGCTTGGTGAAGGATAAGATAGCTTACCAAATTTGACGTGCTTTCCTTCATTGGTCAGGCAATTAAGTATAAGAGTTGGGACATTGTGTTACAACTGTTCAAGAGGTTGGCGAGACCACAACTGGAGTACCTCAATCACTCAGAGCCAACTTGTATGGGAACACTACCCGACTCACAACACACCATCTCAACTTGGAAATGCAGTACGTATATCACAATTCCTCCATTAGCACTGCAATTGTTCAGTACCATGGGAGAGCTTCAAAGGAATGCAGATGTTCTTGTTCGTGGCTCACCATCACCTTCCAACGGGTGATCAGGATGCCTGTCTGTAACACCCACTGTGTGTTAATCAGCTTCAGCTGCATTTCTTCTGAGGGAAAGATCCTGTACCATGGTAGTTGATTAATAATTAACTATCAAACCCAATACAGATAACAAACAAAGGAACCTTTTCATCAGCCACCCACAAGGCAGATTTGGATCTCCAACACGGTTATGTTAAAAGCCTTTAGAGTTGGCTTGCCCTGAAAAGTGAAGCCACATTCAGAAAGGGAAGAGTACAGCAGCTGTACCAGCAAGCTTCAACCTGCAGCATTCCTGCAACCAGACACACCCACAGCCGGCAGCCTCAGGCAAGCTGGGCCACATTTCTCCGTTGGGCTCCAGTCTCTGGGACAGAAAGTATGGCGGAGTTTATTCAAACAAATCATCTCCAAAGTAGCATGGGTTCTATGCAAGGCAAGAAAGTATAACTCTTTGTAGACAATGTCCTTGCCAATTGTTAATTAATTTGGCAATAGTGCTGGATACTCTGCACAGAGTTTATTAGAAAGTCAGAAATATACTAATGCAATGAACATATTCCTTAAATACAACCGGACATTGCTTCTTGTTCAACGCTTCCATTGGTTGTTCGTGGGGCAACTGTATGCAGAGGGCAGATGTATCACAAGCTATGTTGTGTACACTCCATAGTAACCACAATCTGAGATGAGAAAAAACATTTTCACCCAGGGTGATGAATCTGTGGAATTCTCTGCCTCAGAAGGCAGTTGAGGCGAATTCACTGGATGTATTCAAGCGGATGTTAGATATAGCTCTTAAGGCTAACGGAATCAGGGGGTGGGGGGAGAAAGCAGAAATGGGATACTGATTTTGGATGATCAGCCATGAATGGCAGCGGGTGCTGGCTCGAAGGGCTGAATGGACTACTCCTGCACCTATTGTTTATGTTTCAATGTTTCTACATCTACACCCAACTGCTGCAACAGTCCTAGTTCTACTGCCTATCCCCATGGTGCATGACAGTACCCAATCATACGGAGAACCAAAATTCATCATCATTGAAAACATTAGCGACACAGTGGTGCTGGTTTCCGACAGGAACAGTGACGGACGCACCACACATCTGTCCTCCAGTTGCTGCGGACTTCTGCCGCTGGAAGTATAGGATTTTGGTGTGTGCTTTATCATCATTCTTTACAATGCTGTGTATGACAGTGATCGCAACTTCTACTGAAGTGTGGATGGTCGTTGGCTCACTACAAGCTCATCCGCCCTTTGACAGGTCTTGGTTTTGGTCCTGCTGGGGGTCCACATCCCCTCCTCACCTGGCAAACCAGGTGGGGGAGACGGTTTAGTCGCCGACTATCCGACCATGGAGCAGGTAGCACGGGATTACATGGTACCTGTGGCGGGGGGGAACTCCCCCTGACCCGAACTGAGGTTACCAACAGGTGGCAACAAATTCCCTCTCACTCTGGGACCAAACCCAGATGTAAACATCCTAATGTTTTGACAGAGGAGGTGGGATAATAAAGGGGGGCCTTACCAACAAGCAGGCATTTAAACCACAAGATCCTACGACATGGGAGCAGAATTAGGCTCTTTGAATCTTCTTCGCCATTTTCCTGCCTTCTCCCCAGAACCTTTGACATCCATACGAATCAAAAACCCATCAATCTCTGCTTTAAAATTACCAATGACCTGGCCCCCACAGCCGTCCGTGGCAATGAATTCACCCTTTAGCTGAAGAAATTCTTCCTCATCTCCATTCTAAAGGTACTGTTGCAGCCACAAATACTGGATTAGCAGCAAGTAACTCGCTCCTCCACCTACCCGTGCCCTCTTCCATCACTGAAGTACTGCAGGCCATCTACAAATTGCATGCAGTTAGTCAACAAGGCTACTTGACACAGCCTCTACCACTCTAGTTCGGGACTGCCACAAATTGTAACCTTCTAGCAAAACCTTTTTTCCTGTCTCCACAACCACCCATCATGCAGGCAGCATTTACTGAAGATTCATTCTCAGTAGTGTCACTGTGTTCTAGCCACTACAATGGCAGAGTTGAGGCAGCTGTGTAACAAAACATACCTGTGTTGTGTTCAGCTCACTATCAGTGTTTACTTGCTTCACGGCTCAGTGTCAGACTAAGGGGGACACAGCACAAAGTGTCAGCACCAAAGCTGGTTTCACCACTTCAGGACAAAGCTGCTTCACACACCTTTCTTGATCAAATCACTGCTGAATTCCATGATATTAATGACTGCATGAGCAACTCAGCAGCACTATGCCACTGCCGTGCACTCCTTGTCGCTGAGCCATAAAGTGATCAGATAGAGACCCTGCTGCTCCCTGCCCAGTGACACACACAGTAACAAGGTCCAAACACACCGGCAGTATCAACCAGCATTCTTCACCTCCCCAAATGTGAAATACCTAGGCTGTCAGTCATTTAACAAACCAAGCACCATCTTAAAAGTTTAACTAGAATAATAAACATCTCAGAAAGAGTCCCAATGCCAACTATTTACAATGTGTCGGAAGGAACGGCAGATGCTGGTTTGAACAGAAGATAGACACAAAAAGCTGGAGTAACTCAGGGGGACATACAGCTATTTACTAGAATGTTTAGCAACGACATTAGCAACATTCAAGTAATGCAGTTGCTGAAGCACAAGGAATAAACACCCAAAAAGCAAGCACGAAGCAATAACGCGAGCACATCTGCCAGTACGTGGCACCATTGCATAAACCAACAATGCCACTCCAAATAAAAGGAAACTGCAGACCAGAGAACAGTCTGAAAGGAGTCTCTGAGCTCAAATGGGCAAGATGAGAGCTTGGGGAATATATGGCAGGTGGGAGAGAATGAAAGCAGCAACCTAAAACATTCAGGCAACACGATTTTAAAAGAAGGACATTAGTCAAAAATGTCTGAGGATGGGTCACAACCAGAAACGTCACTCATTCCTTCTATCCAAAGATGCTGCCTGTCCCGCTGAGTTACTCCAGTATTTTGTGTCTGTCTTCAGTCAAACACAAGGGTTTGTTTCAAACACCACAGCCATCTAAAGCAGTGGTACATTTAGTTAATTTCCCAGAGGCTATTGATAACAAACTAGGATACCAACATTTCAGCACCAGAGGAACTAGACTTGTTAACAATGGACAAGTGAACATCCTTGCTACACTCAGCACTATCACAATAGGTATCTAGTTACAATGAGGAATAAGATTCCCACAAGCACACCTACAGCAACACCGTCAACTAACATTATGCTCCTACATAAAACACTAACCATGTGACATGCCATCTGGAATGCTAACCTGTTCAGGAAGTAAGCTTTTTAATAATAATAATAACTTTATTTATAAAGCGCTTTTAGACAACATCAGTAACCACAAAGTGCTGTACATGGGAAGTCAACAAAAAGTTATTACAAACTACTAAAACCATTAAGACGACAGGACTATAAAAACAGTAAAAATTAAAAGACATTAAAAGCACTAAAACAGGAACAAAGTCTCAGCCAGTGTCGAAAGCCAGTGAATAAAAGTGAGTTTTTAGGGAGGATTTAAAGATGGACAGTGAAGGGGCCTGTCTGATCTGACCAGAGATCCAATTTAAAGTAGCATTAATCTTTAATTAGAGAAGCAGAAAACTTGACATACAACAGTAGATTCAGGCAATTTAATCACTAAAACGTTCAAAGCAGTACGTGTCAAACAGAAACAAACAGCACTGTCTGGCAAATTGGTCTTTATTACAAAAGGGTTGGAGTCTAGAGATAGGAAGTCGTTTCTAAAAGAGATTTACTGGACTACTTCCCTACACTAGAGGTCTAGCTTCACAAAGCAGCTAAAGAAATGAGATTCAAATTCTTTGGAGTTTAGAAGAATGAGGTTTGCTCATATTGAAACATAGGGGGAAAAAGCGTTTCCACGATGAGAACCTTAAACAAAGGGACTGAGTTGCCACATCAGGAAAGTCATTCAAAGCAGAGCCACTTCTCGTAGAGAATGCAAACCTCCATAACTCTCACAACTCCACAACTTCTCGTAGAGAATGCAAACCTCCACAACTCTCCACTCAAGAGGATTCTCAGTATTTAAAGAGGAAGCAGATAAAGTTCTCAAAATTCATGAAATAGTTATAGGGAACCGACAGCTGTTGTCATAGTGAATGGCAGAGCAGGTTTGGAGATTCACTCATGCCCCAAGTCTTATGCTTTGTAAAAAGTGCAAACACTAATCAAGCAAATGAGAATTAGGTTTACACTGCAACACAACACTGTAGTAAAACACTCTGTGGAACTTCTCATAAAAAAGCAAAGACCAAGTAGACCCAAAACTCCACATCAATCCAGACTAGAAATATTTCACACCAGGAAACGGCAGCAAGCACCAAACTGGCTCTCTGCGCTGTATAATACACACAGAACATCTGGATAACAAGGACACCCAACACCCGACTATTTATTGACTACAGCTCTGCCTTCAACTGTAACCAAAGTCATCTCCAGGAGCCTGGACCTGGAACTCAGTGATTCTCAACTTCCTGACCCATAGATCGCAAACATGAGAATAGGCAACAAAACATCCTCCACTATAATCATCACTGGTGTTCTGCAAGGATGCGTTCTCAGCTCCTTACTCCCCTCTCTGTACGGTGGCACGGTATCAAAACAACAAACTCTCCGTCAATGTCAGCAAAACAAAGGATCTGTCATCAGCTTCAGGAATCAGAGTGAAGCATATGCCCCAGTCTGTAGCAATGGTACTAAAGTAATGATGGCCAAGAGCTCAAGATCCCAGGTGTAAACATCACCAACCATTTGTCCTGGTCTAAGAACTTTAATACATCCATGAAAGCACACCAACAACACCACTTCCTCAGGAGACCAAGGAAATTCACAATACCGCCAGCGGCTGTTACTATCAGCTACAGACCCACCGTGGAAAGAATCGAGCATCAGAGCTAGGAATAGCAACTGGTCTGCCCAATACTACAAGTTGAAGAGTTGAGAAAACAGCACAGACAGATACACAAACCAGCCAGTTACTCTCTTCTCTCCTCTCCTACTCTGCAGCAGATACAGAGGTGGGAAAGTACATGCCATCATTAAAGAACAGCGTTATAGGATGACAGCTGTGACCAGACTGCTGGACTGTCCTTGCAGAGGCTCGGGCCAAGTCCAACCTCGTTGCTGCCCTTGCACCTTTTATCTTGCAGCTGTCCAACTATGTTCTGCAACTGTTTACTTCCTCCGATATACTCCTGTAGGTGACGACCTGCCCGGAGAGCGCTCACGGCAGAGTTTACACTCAACCCCGCTTGCCTTGACAAGACTGGCCGAGACCGGGGGGTGTGGAGAGAGCCGGGGGGGGGGGAGCGGACACGCCCGGGGATGGGGTTGACGGCTCTCCCGGTGCCCAAGGCCCGGCGCGGCGCGGCGCGTCCATCCCCGTGTCCGGGAGCTCCAGGCCGGGTCAGGCCGGGCCGGGCCACTCACGCTGCCGATGAAGAAGTCCTCTCCCTCTAGCCCAGCGCTGCCGGTCTCCGTGTCCGTGTCCGTGTCCGTGTTCCCCTCCAGCTCCGGCCGCCGCCGCTCCGCCGCCATTTCGTGCCCAGCGCCCCTCAATGATGCTTTATTGTTCCCGCCGCCGCCGCCAGCAGCGCCGTCACGCCCCTCAACAGTGCTTTATTGTTCCCCGGCATGGAGAGAGGGAGGGAGGGGTGGTGCGTGCGCGTGCCCGCGGTCCGTGCGCGTGTCCGGGGTGCGTGCGCGTGTCCGCGGTGCGTGCGCGTGCCCGCCGCTGCTGCTCCTTATAGCAGCTATGGGATCTTTGCTCCTGGCAATGAAGCAAGGTTCAAAGGTAATTTCAAAGGTCAAAGGTGAAGATGCGGCTGTTTGGAGCAAAGACACTAGAGGTCTCCTCCATTGCCAGAGTGAGCAACACCGCAAATTGGAGGAACAGCACCTCATATTCCGCCTGGGCTGCTTGCGTCCGGATGGCATGAACGTTGAATTCTCCCAGTTTTGCTAGCCCTTGCTGTCTCCTCCCCTTCCTTAACCCTCGAGCTGTCTCCTCCCATCCCCCCGCCCTCGGGCTCCTCCTCCTCCCCTTTTCCTTCCTTCTCCCCTTTTCCTTCCTTCTCCCCCCCCACCCCCCATCAGTCAGAAGAAGGGTTTCGGCCCGAAACGTCGCCTATTCCTTCGCACCATAGATGCTGCTGCACCCGCTGAGTTTCTCCAGCAATTTTGTGTACTAGAGGAGCATCTTTGGTTTAGAGCATACTGCTCACCACCCTACACTGCTCACCTGTGGTGGAACTATGGAAAGACAAGTTTGCAGCGACTAAAGGTGTCATATAATGATGCCATGTGAACACTGCTAAGTGGCAATGTTACAACATTTTGAGATTTTAAAAAATCAAGTCTGTAATTTATCCCATCCGATAAAGCATAAAAAGAAGTTTAATTTGACACCTAATTCACTTTCATATCTTCAGTATTAAAAAGGTTATGGCCATTTTCATACTTGGAAATAAGCATCTTGTTCCCTATTGCTTTTCCATTGACTGAACACCAAAGCTGTGATCGAGGACATTTAAAAGCCCATAACTTTCTTAAAATTTAAGAGAACTGAAATAAATTTTTTGTTATTATAGATTTAAGCATTCTGAAACAAATATGAAACAATCTTACTTAGATAACTTGGAATTAAAGCATTTAATTAGTTAGTTACCTAATTACAAAATTCAATTACTAGATCTAAACATCTATCAATTTCTTAAGAATAGATTAACATTTTTAAATAGCCAAAGTGTTCAAATAACATTGACACAAGAATTCACAATATAACATAATTTTAAAATCTCATTGTCATGGATTTATAGGCCAAATGGAAGGAATTTAATGTTTAATACCTGTAAATTAATGGCCATTTAAAATCAGCTTGCGAGTGGGTTTTACTGGAACGGGACCATTTGGAACGTTGAGGTTGTGGTGATTTATACCCCCATATCGGCATACCGGTTCGTATGGGGACTAAATCGCCATTTTGCAACTTAAAATGTGAACTAAAGGCATCTTAAGAAACACTTTTATACATAAAAATAAACAACTTTCTTTTACCTGTCACCTACATGAAATCCGTCCCCGCTGTCGGTGTTTACGGCTTTAGAAGCTGATTTTAAAATGACTCCAGCGTTGAAATTGTCGGGCGATTAAAAACAAAAAAGATGCTGCTGGACACTTTCATTCTCCTTCCCATTCCTACACATATCTCTTTGTCCTCGGCCTCCTCCACTGTCAGAGTGAGGCTAAATGCAAATTGGAGGAACAGCATCTCATATTTTACTAGGGCAGCTTACAGCCCAGTGGTATGAATATTGATTTACCTCACTTCAGGTAGCCCGGGCATTCCCCCTCTCTCTATCCCTCCCCCACCCAAGTCGCACTAGCGTCTCATTTTCACCCTACAAACAGCTAACAGTGGCCTGTTATCATCATAACTTTTTTTTCATTCATATATCTTTCATTCATTGTTCTTTATCTCTCCACATCACCGTCTATATCTCTTGTTTCCCTTATCCCTAACCGGTCTGAAGAAGGATCTTGACCCAAAGTGTCACCCATTCCTTCTCTCCAGAGACGCTGCCTGTCCCATTGAGTTACTGTAGCATTTTGTGTCTACCTTCGATTTAAACCAGCATCTGCAGTTCTTTTCTACATGTGATATCCTACATTATGGACCAAGGGTTTCGGCTCGAAATGTTGCCTATTTCCTTCGCTCCATAGATGCTGCCTCACCCACTGAGTTTCTCCAGCACTTTTGTCTACCTCCGATAGGACTACTTTGGACTGACAGTCAGTTCCTTCAGTGCCTGGTTCTCATCACCCTTGGTTCTCTCTCACATGTGCTGCAAGTTTGTTGCGTGTCCCTGTGAAAGCAGAGGCCCAGCAGTGTTGCAATCAGTGTTCCCCATTACCCATCCCCCCTCCCTCCTGCAGTGCTTGCTGCTCCTCACTGTGCCAGCAGATGGTGCCTTCATACTTGGGAAATCACGAGCCTCAGATTACTTTGTCCAAACATGCCCAGAGCCAGCGACCAGAATTCACAGGAGCATCCAGAGCGTGTGTGTGGACGTTGAGATGCAGCACTTTACACGGACAAGACTGAGGCTGGACAGCGTGTGGGTGAGTTCCAGTCCACGTCTCTCCTGTGTTGTTTGGTTATAACACTGAGGGCAGTGCTTGGCTGCAGGCCCAGGGAAATACACAGCCATGTGATGGCAGAGTGTGGTGCGGTGGCTGCAGGAGTTTGATGCTGGGAGTGAGACTGTGGGGCTGTTCTCCCAATCTGCCACTTGATATTAGTGACCAGTTGACCCTTGTGTGCCTGAGATCCCTGCCGGCTGCTCAAGCCTGGTCAATTCTCCCTGTGTCAGAGTGATACAGTGTGGAAACAGGCCCTTCGACCACACATTGCCCACACTGGCCAACATGTCCCAACTGCATTACCTGTGCTTGGTCCATATCCCTCCAAACCTGTCCTATCCATGTATTTGTCTAATTGTTTCACACCAGGGTGGAGAATCTGTAGAATTCTTTGCCACAGAAGACTTTGGAGGTAAAGTCAGTGGATAATTTCAAGGCAGAGGTCGATTCTTCATTAGTACGAGTGTCAGAGGTTATGGGAGAAGGCAGGAGAATGGGGTTAGGAGGGAGAGATAGATTGAATGGCGGAGTAGATTTGATAGGCCGAATGGCCAAATTCTGCTCCGATGATCAATCTCTTATGATCTTTCTTCAACTGCCTCATTCACAGACCACAGTCTGTCTGTATTGGTGGAAATGTGTCATCTTCGATAACAATCAGCATGGGAGCACCTCAAGGCTGTGTGCTCAGCCCCTGTTGTACTCACTCTATACTCATGACTGCATAGCCGGACATAGTGCGAACTCCATCATCAAGTTTGTTGATGACACCACTGTTGTGGGACGTATCACTGATGGGGATGAGCCAGAGTATAGAAGTGAGATCGACCAATTGACCAAATGGTTCCAGCACAATAGCCTGGCTCTCAACACCAGCAAAACCAAGGTACTGATTGTGGACTTCAGAAGTGGTAGGATGGGGACCCACAGTCCCGTTTATATCAACGGGTCATGGTGGAAAGGGTCAAGAACTTCAAATTCCTGGGCGTGCATATATCTGAAGATCTCTCCTGGTCCCAGAACACTGATGCAATCATAAAGAAAGCATATCAGTGCCTCTACTTCCTGAGAAGATTACGGAGAGTCTGTATGTCAAGGAGGACTCTCTCGAACTTCTACAGGTGCACAGTAGAGAGCATGCTGACCGGTTGCATCATTGCTTGGTTCGGCAATTTGAGCGTCCAGGAGCGGAAAAGACTGCAAAAAGTTGTAAACACTGCCCAGTCCATCATCGGCTCTGACTTCCACACCATCGAGGGGATCTATCGCAGTCGCTGCCTCAAAAAGGCTGCCAACATCATCAAGGACCCACACCATCCTGGCCACACACTCATCTCTCCGCTGCCTTCAGGTAGAAGGTACAGGAGCCTGAGATCTGCAACATCCAGGTTCAGGAACAGCTGCTTCCCCACAGCCGTCAGACTATTAAACAAAGTGACTGTAAATTGACCTGCTGTTGTGAGTAATATTTGAACCAAGGATTACTAGGTCTGATATTGTGACTACTGTGGCTAAAGAGAAAGTATCTACAAACGTACTCCAGAGGTGATTTATCTCATCGCCTGGTCACATGTAGCCGGTTTACAATTATCCAGTATGTGTAGGAAAGGAACTGCAGATGCTGGTTTACACCGAGGATAAACACAAAATGCTGGGGTAACTCGGCGGGACAGGCAGCATCTCTGGAGAGAAGGAATGGGTGACGTTTCGGGTCGAGACCCTTCTTCAGGCGGAGAGATTCTTCCGCCAGATGCCAGGATTGCTGCATCTCTGGGGCTGATTGTCGCTGTTAGTGTCCGAGCTGCAGACTTGAACTGCTGCCCACATCAGCTCCCGGAGTGACACCACAGGTGGGCAGCTGCTGCCGCCGCCTCTCGCTTCAGCAGCGCTCACGGGCACACAACACTAAAGGGACATGTACCGTGCAACCCGGACCCACAACTGGCCAGTGCTGTAGAGAGGGAGAGGAGGGGGTGCAGGTACACAGGGCAGTGTGTGTTTGTGTGTGTGTGGGGGGGTAACGGGGAGAGGTGAGTGTTGCGGGAAGGGGAAGGGGGTAGGGAAGGGGGAGCTCCCGGAGTCTGGGCCGCCCGCTTGCTCCTGGTCCCGGGGATGGGGCTGAGGCCGGAAATGAGGAGCGCAGGGAGCTGGGAGCCGAGGAGACGGGGAGGGGCGAGGCGAGGCCGGGGCGGGTTTGCAAACAAGGGGCAGAAGTTGAGATCCGTCTCGGTGGAGCAGGGGGTGAGATCGGGCCGGAGACGGTCGCCGAGGGGAGAGGGGGTCGGATCCCGAGCTAAAAGGCAGCCGCGAACTTCGAAACGAAACTTGGCAGCAAAAGTTTGGCAGCGTCCCGAGAGCGAACGGACGGGCCCCGGACACCGAGCGGCCTGCAAAGGGCAGCGGGCAAGATGCGCTAGGGAGGGGGAGAGCTTGTCCCCGCCCGCCCCAGTCCCACAGCCCCAGGCCCGGTCCCGGTCCCAGTCCCGGCCCCAGTCCCACAGTCCCACAGCCCCAGCCCCCCAGTTCCAGCCCCCCCAGCTCCGGCCCCCCAGTCCCGGCCCCCCAGTCCCAGTCCCGGCCACAGTCCCCCCGGCCCCAACCCCCAACCCCAGTCCCGGCCCCAGTCCCCAGTCCCGTCCCAGCCCCAGTCCCGGTCCCGGCCCCAGTCCCAGTCCCGCCCACAGCCCCAGTCCCGGCCCCAGTCCCCGGTCCCGGCCCCAGTCCCAGTCCCCAGCCCCAGCCCCGTCCCGGTCCCAGCCCCCAGTCCCACAGCCCCAGTCCCGGCCCCAGTCCCGGCCCCACAGTCCCAGTCCCGGCCCCAGTCCCCCCAGTCCCAGCCCCAGTCCCAGCCCCGGCCCCAGTCCCAACCCCAGTCCCACAGTCCCGGTCCCGGTCCCCAGTCCCGGCCCCAGTGTCCCACAGCCCCGCCATGTCGGGCATCAGGGCCCGGGCGCTGTACAGCTTCGAGAGTGAGAACCCGGAGGAGATTAGCATCAAGGAGGACGAGGAGTTGCTTCTCTTCCACGAGACCTCACAGGACGGCTGGCTGGAGGGAACCAACAGCCGCGGACACCGCGGCCTCTTCCCCGCCTCGTACGTGGAGATAGTGTCCGGGGGCCCCATCTCTCTCCCCACCCTCACCCTCACCCCTGGCCCCGACCCCGACCCGGACGAGGATGATGATGACTGGGACGATTGGGACGACGCGTCCACGGTTGCAGACGAGCCCGACCTGTGCTCCTCCTCCAACGGCCTGTACCCGGGCTACCCGGGGCCCCGCCACCGGCCCAGCGTGTCCGAGCGGCAGGACAGCACAGCGGGCCGGCCGAGTGGCCGCAGCGGTGCCGTGGGCAAGAGCTTCAACCGCTTCTCCAGCTTTGTGCGCTCCGGCGGAGAGGCGTTCATCCTGGGCGAGGTTCCTGCTGCCCTTCGGCCCAGCGAGACATACGGGGTGACCATGGGCCCCGAGGGGCCACAGTGGAGCGACAACCCGCGGCCCTTCCACTGCACCATTGAGGAGCCCACCAAACAGACCAAGTTCAAGGGCATCAAGACCTACATATCCTACAAGCTGACGCCCAGCCTGACCAACGCGCCCGTCTACCGCCGCTACAAACACTTCGACTGGCTTCACAACCGCCTATTGCACAAGTTCCCAGTCGTGTCGGTACCCCACCTGCCCGAGAAACAGGCGACCGGCCGCTTCGAGGACGACTTCATCGAGAAGCGGCGGCGGCGCCTGATCTTGTGGATGGAGCATATGACCAGCCACCCGGTGTTGTCCCAGTACACCGGCTTCCAACACTTCCTCACCTGCTCTGATGACCGGGCATGGAAACAGGGCAAGCGGCGCTCGGAGCGCGACGAGCTAGTGGGAGCCAACTCCTTCCTGACCATCCACACCCCGACCGAGCAGCAGGATCTCCAGCGGGTGGAGGAGAGGGTGGACCTCTTCAAGGCTTTCTCCAAGAGGCTTGACGACAGCGTGCTACAGCTCAGTAACGTGGCCGCCGAGCTGTGCCGCAAACATGCCGGCGGCTTCAGGAAAGAGTTCCAGAAACTGGGCAACGCCTTCAGCTCCATCAGCCAGGCCTTCGAGATGGACCAGCCCCACCTCGCCGTCTCCCTCAACAGGGCCATCTCCATCACCGGCAGGACCTACGAGGCCATTGGCGAGCTCTTTGCTCAGCAGCCCAAGAACGACCTCTTCCATATGTTGGACATGTTGTCTCTGTACCAGGGTCTACTCTCCAACTTCCCCGATATCATCCATGTCCAGAAAGGTAAGCATTTCCCCAACCCCTCTCCCCTTGGCGCATGGTCTCATAGAAACATAGAAATTAGGTGCAGGAGTAGGCCATTTGGCCCTTCGAGCCTGCACCGCCATTCAATATGATCATGGCTGATCATCCAACTCAGTATCCCGTACCTGCCTTCTCTCCATACCCCCTGATCCCCTTAGCCACAAGGGCCACATTAACTCCCTCTTAAATATAGCCATATAGCATGGTCTCGCCTCTCCTGAGCAATCTGACCAATGTGTTGGCTGCTCCTCTACTGTCTATGGGAAGATGGGGGTTCACCACCATGTGTGTTAGGTCCAGAGCAGACATAGCTCAGTGATTGCCTGCACCTGAACCATATCTCTCTAAACCCAATTTATATCTGTCCAGATGTTATTTAAAAAAAAGTCATAATTGTATCCGATTCTGTAGCTTCCTCTGGCCGCTCATTCCAGATACAGACTTCTGGCTGAGTGAAAAGTTGCCTCTGGTCATCAAATCTATCCCCTCTCACCTTAGGACTATGCCCTCTAATTTTAGAATCCTCTCCCTGTGAATGTAAGCATTCGCTTTATTCCTGCCCTTCAGAAGTCAGTAAGTGTAATGTTTACTTTTCTCCTATTATTGAGGGTTAAATGGCAAACTGTGGAATGCTGGTGTTTAGATGATGCTGAGTGAATAGTCCACTAGATTGTGTGGATTGCAACATCCCAGCGTCCAGAGCTGTTTGGGTTGTGCGTTGTATTACATATGTGAGTCACACAGAAACAGCTGTACAAAGTGGGCAGTGTAATTTTGTAGGAGAATAATTCACTAGGTGGTGAGAACTGTACGGGGAGGAGGAGTGTGAGCTGGGCAAGGTGTTGGAGTGGAGATACTGTGGAGGCACTGGGCATTGCTGGAGGTCCCAGTGATATGTGGTGAACAACTCGTGGCTCCACCTGCCTGTTCACCACCTGCTGCATCTTCCCATTCCTGCAGGGTCTGTCTGTGGCAAAGGTGATCATACGTGATAGGAATAGAATTAGGCCATTCGGCCCATCAAGTCTACTCCACGATTCAATTATGGCTGATCTATCTCTCCTCCTAACCCCATTCTCCGGCCTTCTCCCCATAACTGACACCCATACTAATCAAGAATCTATCGATCTCAGCCTTAAATATATCCACTGACTTTGCCTCCACAGCCTTCTGTGGCAAAGAATTCCACAGATTCACCACCCTGTGCCCTGGTGTTCCTCTGTGTTTCCCAGCTCCTGTGTTCATTATGCTTGTGGTTGGCACCTTCCTTGGCAAATACAGGTAATTAATTTCAGTGTGGGATCTAGTTACAACATAGAAACAGATACAACATAGAAACAGGCCCTTCGGCCCACCAAGTCCGCATCGACTAGCAATCATCTGTACACTAGTTCTATCCTGGAGACGGGGGACAATTTAATCGACAAACCAGCACAGCTTTTGGATGTGGGAGGAAACCAGAGCACCCGGAGAAAACCCGCACAGTCACAGGGAGAACGTACAAACTCCGTACAGACAGCACCCGTCATTAGGATCAAAGCTAGGTCTCTGACGCTGTGAGGCTGCAACTCTACCACTGTGCCACTCTGGTTCTGAGGTTGTAAATCAATCCCGTAGTTACAGTACGGAAGCAGACTGTTCAGCTTGTTGGGTCTATACCAATTCTACATGTAGCCAACTCTCTCCCAGAGCTCTGCCCTTTCAGACACTTCTCCACCACAATGCAATCTGAGTCCAGCATTGCCCAGCAGTGCACTGACCCACACACACACACACACACACACACACACACACACACACACACACACACACACACACACACACACACACACACACACACACACACACACACACACACACACACACACACACACACACACACACTATCCCTTCAGCCCGTTTTGCCAATCACATGCATTCTGTGACACCTTGACCAACAGGAGCAAACATCTATCCATGTAGACACTAGGAACTGCAGATGCTGGGGGAATGATGTCGGAGAAGAAGGGGGCAAGGGAGTTTGTAGTTACCTAAAATTGGAGAATTCATTGTTCCTACTGCTGGGTTGTAAGCTACCCAAGGGGAACACGAGGTGCTGTTTCTCCAATTTGCATGTGGTCTCACTCTGGCAATGGAGGAGATCCAGGACAGAAACGTTAGTATGAGAATGTGAAGTTGGCACCAGGAGATTGAGCAGGCATTGGTGGACTGAGCACGTGTTTGAGCAGGCATTGGTGGACTGAGCACGTGTTTGATGAAATGGTCGCTGCATGTACACTTGGTCTCGCCAATATAGAGGAGGTCACGTTGGGAACAGCAGCTGCAGAAGATGAGGTTAGAGGAGGTGCACGTGAACCTTTGTCTCACCTGAAGGACTCCTGGAGTTCCTGGATGGAGGTGAGGGGGGAACATACAGGGACAGGTGTTACATCTCCTGTGGTTGAAAGGGGAAAATACCTGGGGACAGGTTGGTTTGAGTTGGGAGCAGAGATGTAGAGTAGGGATAGCTTCTTTGCAAGAGGCAGAGTGGGAGGAAGTGTAGTCCAGGAAACTGTGGGAGTCAGTAACTTTACAGTAGATGTCAGTCGATAGTGTGTCTCCTGCAATGGTGACAGAGAGATCAATAAAGAGAAAAGAAGTGTTAGAGATAGTCCGAGTGAATTTGAGGGCAACACAATGCTCAGAGTAACTCGGATCAGGCAGCATCTGTGGAGAACATGGATAGGTGACGTTTCACAGAGTGCTGGAGTAACTCAGCGGGTCAGGCAGCATCTGTGGAGAACATGGATAGGTGACGTTTCACAGAGTGCTGGAGTAACTCAGCGGGTCAGGCAGCATCTGTGGAGAACATGGATAGGTGACGTTTCACAGAGTGCTGGAGTAACTCAGCGGGTCAGGCAGCATCTGTGGAGAACATGGATAGGTGACGTTTCACAGAGTGCTGGAGTAACTCAGCGGGTCAGGCAGCATCTGTGGAGAACATGGATAGGTGACGTTTCACAGAGTGCTGGAGTAACTCAGCGGGTCAGGCAGCATCTGTGGAGAACATGGATAGGTGACGTTTCGGGTCATGATCCATCTTCAGATTAATTGTAGGAGTTGGGGGGGAGGGGGGGTCAATCTGGGAGAGAGAAGGGGCAGGACAAAGGGTAACAGTTCATAGGTTGATACAGCTGAGGGAGGATTTCTAGACAGATGGTTACACAGTCAGAGATAGACAGAAGGTGTGGGACAAAAGGATTGAAGAGTTACGAATTGTGAAGCTAGAGGAAGGAATATATGTGTGTCTTGGGGGGGGGGGGGGGGGGGGGGTAGGTGCATGTCCAGGTGGGGCAGAGTGGAGGGAGCGGGATGCTATCTAAAATTAGAGTAAGCTACCCTAGCAGAAAATGAGGTGCTGTTCCTCCAACTAACAAGGTTAACGCTCTATCCATGGTTTGTAGCCTTCCTGCTTTTAAATCCTTCCATCAGACCCCCCCACAACCCTCTCTGCCCCAATGTTTCTGCTCGTCACTGTAGGCCAGAGCTAATTCCATCTGCACGTTCAGCACAGTTTTCACATTGTTCCCAGAGCTGGGCACGCTCCAGGTTGTGTCTGAGCCAGTGTGAAGGTTTCTCACCACTTCCTTGCCGCTGTCCTCTGTGCTTGTTTATAGAAGGCTGGGCTTTAAACACTTTCTCTGCTCACTAGTTCAGCACACTGTGTACACACAGCACGGCAACTCTCTGATCTCGGGCTCCCTCGATTATTTTGCCACCACTCGTTCTTCCTACCAAAATCCAACACATCACATTCCATCAGCCCATTCCATGTCTCACCCGTATCGTATTGCAGTCCATTCCCATCCACTCACAGCTAACGAATGCTCCAAGTGTCTACAAATATAAAAACCGGGCAATGTCCATATCATCCATATCTGTAACATAAAGCAGTGGTCCAGGTCACAGATCCGGGGCCCCCACTCCACTCCCCCCCCCCCCCCTCCCCACCCCACTCCACTCCCCCCCACTCCACACCCCCCCCCCCACTCCGCCCCCCCCCCCCACTCCACCCCCCCCTCCCCCCATTGAATCGAATGCCTTTTAAAAGTCGACACACACCACAGTAATTGTGTTTCCTTCATCGACCTTGCAACTTCATTAAAAGATTCTATCAGGTTGGTTAGATGGGATTTGCCTTAAACAAATCCATGCAGGCTTCCTCTAATTGATCCACACAGCTCCGTGCTTGCTAATTCTGCGCCCACTTATTGATTCCATCAACCAGGTAAATATGCTGACGTTCAATCACCTTTGGAGTATTTAATCTATTTCCCTCTTTATTAATCTTCACTTGCCGCCCTGACTCAAACAGCTCAGCTAATGATCTAGTACTGAGGGAGTACCGCACTGTGTGTGTGGGGGGGGGGGGGGGGGGGGGGGGTGGTGTGAGGGAGTACCGCACTGTGTGTGTGGGGGGGGGGGGGTCAGTGAGGGAGTACCGCACTGTGGGGGGGGGGGGAGAGGGGCGGTGAGGGAGCTCTGCACTGGGGGAAACATAGTATTAAGTGAAGGCTGCAGTGTTTCCCACATTACTACGGTTACTGGACTTGTTTTGTTAGCTTGCAGCAGATTGTAAAACAGTTTGGAATGTGCTGAGACTGCAAAAAGACAGTGTGGAACCTCGCGTCCCTGCCCTGCCTCAGGAGGTGAGGCCGGATCCGAGTAAATGATCCCTTGTCCACAGCCCATGGAGTCTGTGCTCCTCCCGCTGCTGTGGGCAGCGATGATCGTGCATACCCGGCCCCTCGCCCTCGGGGGCCCCTCGCCCTCAGCGGCCCCTCGCCCTCAGCGGCCCCTCGCCCTCAGCGGCCCCTCGCTCTCAGCAGCCCCTCGCTCTCAGTGGCCTCCCCCCTACCTCTGCAACGTCTGCACGGCTGCAGCTGCGGCAGGGTCTGGCCCGAGAGATGTGCAAGAGGTAGAGGGATGGACAGTGTGACCAGATCATGAGGGGCATGGAAAAGTGAACACTCAATCAATTTCCCAGGATAGAGGATTCCAAAACTAAAGGGTTAGGGTGAGGGGGGAAAGGTTTAAGCAAGACCAAGGGCAAACTTTTCACTCAGCGGGTAGTCCATATCTGAGGAAGTGGATACAATTATGACTTTTACAGATATATGGAGAGGAAGGGTTTAGAGGGGTATGTGTAGAATGGCAACCTGGTCGGCATGGACTAGGTGGGTGGGGGGTGGGGGGGTTGGTGGGATGGGGGGGGGGGGGGGTTGGGGTTGGTGGAGTCGGGGAGTGGAGTCTCACAGCACGGAGTGTTGGGAACCTGAAGACTAGGCATGGGGTGGGGTGGGGGGGGGAGAGGACGGCCCTGTGTCAGACTGCTCCAGCAAGAAGTTGCCTCACACATTGTCAGCGAGCCCTCGGTGGAGCTGAGACTGGGACAACCGGTTTAGGGGGTGGAGATGTGGCCATCCATGAACCTGTGCTCTGACGTCAGTCAGCTGGTGCAGCAGCCCATCCTCACAGGCTCACATTTCACCCACTGTTGTCACAGCCTGTTCCAGCAGGCCCAGATATACCTGCAGCTCAGGCACACAGTGCAGTACAGGCAGCAGATCTACCTGCACATACAACCTGATGTTACACAGCGACAGACCTGTCCCCACTCTATACACACAGACTAGTCCCCACTGCCACTGTACACCAGTGTTATACACACACACAGACTTCATTCTGGTAACTCCTGTTGCAACAATCTCCAGGCCCACTGCATTGCCAACTTAATTTGTGTTTGAAATTTAAACCAAAACTCAGGTGTGCGTGACAGCTCGGGAGGGAGATCCGGTTACAGCTCCATCTACACGGGTCACAGACACCCGTTACCTGGATACACCTGTCACTCAGCTGTGTGTGTGTGTGTGACTGTGCCCGTCTGCGTGTCTCTGTGTCCGTGTGGGTCTCTGTGTCTGCTCGCCAGTTCCCTGTGGCTTTGTTCCTGTTCCCTGTAGAATTGTAGAGGTCCCCGGCAGAGAATGCTCTAGACTTGTGCCAACTCCACCTTACTCTTTGCTGAACTCTCCCCGAGTTCCTGACCCCAGATTCTGGCCACCAGGTCAACATGGACAAGTTGGGACAATGGGCCCGTTTCTGTGCTGTATGACTATGGCTTGTAAATAAATGAATGAAGGTAGAAATAAAATGAATGAGAGTGATGTGACTGCCGTGATGTGACGAGACCGTGATGTGACGGTGGTGTGGCCGTGGTGTGACGGTCTCTTCTTGCGTATGGCGTGCACAGCGTAAAGTTGTTGGTCAACTTGTTCTATTTGAACTTGTTTGTGCACGTCGGTTTGATTGCATTAGTCGAAACAGGGTGGACCATGTGAAGGTTGCAATCTCCCACCCCGGTGTGACAGTGATGTGGTGTAATCATGACAAGACTGTGATGTTGCATGACCAGAATGATGTAACGGTGGCGTGACATGACATGACATGACCGTGATGTGGCCGTGACAAGACTGTGACTGCCGTGTTGTGACTGTGGCATGACCTGATGTGGCTGACCAGACTGTGGCTGACTAGTGGAGTACAGGCTGACTAGTGGAGTACAGGCTGACTAGTGGACCACAGGCTGACTAGTGGAGTACAGGCTGACTAGTGGACCACAGGCTGACTAGTGGAGTACAGGCTGACTAGTGGACCACAGGCTGACCAGTGGACCACAGGCTGACCAGTGGACCACAGGCTGACTAGTGGAGTACAGGCTGACTAGTGGAGTACAGGCTGACTAGTGGAGTACAGGCTGACTAGTGGACCACAGGCTGACTAGTGGAGTACAGGCTGACTAGTGGAGTACAGGCTGACTAGTGGACCACAGGCTGACTAGTGGAGTACAGGCTGACCAGTGGACCACAGGCTGACCAGTGGACCACAGGCTGACCAGTGGACCACAGGCTGACCAGTGGACCGCAGGCTGACTGTTCCAGGATACTGGGCTGTCAGGAGGAGGCTGGGCAGTGCTGCTTGTCAGGGAAATTGGTGCTGAGTAGAGGATTGTCACAGTGTGGTCTGAATTACTCTCAGTGGGACGGCATGGCCAGCAGATTGGAGGAGGTGTAACGGGGATGGTGCAGACATCAAGGCTGGCTTTAATCTTCATGTAGACTGGACAAGGCAAATTAAAGGCTGTAAGGCGCATGCTGAATTCATGAAATTATATACGAGGCGATTTTCTAGACAGCAAGGAGGGAGCAGGCTATTTTTGGTCTTGTTTTCTGAGGAAGGGCTATTTGACAATCTCGTTGTTAGGTCCTGAAGGAAGAGTGAGTGAGCAGAGTGTGATGGAATTGTACATTGAGTGTGAGGTGATGTTCAATGCAGAACAGAGTCTGAAATCTAACGGGCCAGGCCGCGTGTGGGGGGACCGCTGTGAGGGGGGGGGGGGGGGGGGGGGGGGGGGGGGGGGGGTAACAAAGGAGGGCCTGGCGTGGGAAACTTTATAACTATGTCAGCGCTCTTTATGTGGTGCCTCTTTGCATACCTTGGGTCAGCAAGCCAAGAATATCACATGTGACAATAAAGCATGCATTCATTAATTTAAGCCATGCAGGAGGGAGGGGAGAGTTTGCTGTGGTGGATCAGGGTGTAACAGTGGGTAGGCATTTCCCACCATTTAAATAATTTGCAAAAAATAAACTCCATTAAGGTACAAAAAGTGAACATTGAACATAGCTGACAACAGAAATAAAATATATCACTAGGTCCAAGTGGGAGGTATATCAAGATGTCAGAAAGAGCTAAAGAGAATTGGGAGCACAGAACACAGCAATGGAGGCTGAGACATTGATGAGGAAAAGCAAGGAAACATTTCTGAGTAGACTTCAAGGAACACAAAAACAGGCAGGGGGTGTTTGTGTCTGCAGATAAACAGGAGAAGGTGAGTGAGGACAAATGTGAGCCATTCAGATTTGGAGTTTATTAGGATGAGGGGGGACCTCATTGAACCTTGCCGAATAGTGAAATGCCTGGATAGAGTGGATGTGGGGAGGATGTTTCCACTAGTGGGAGAGTCTAGGACCAGAGGGCTCTTCACGGAGTCACAGAACCTCCCAGAAAAGAGCGGAGAGCAGGGGCTCTGGTGGGATTGGGAGAGTGGGGACACTGGTATATTTAAATTAACACACTGAGACATTGGTGGAACGGACAGCTGATGAATCGAGGAAACAAATGAGGTTATTGGAGTTACTATGGGGGGGAGGTGTTGTAGTAGAGGGGTTGTTGGGGTTACTGTGGTTTTACACGTGGTGACTTTTCTCGTTTTATCTGGAATTGTTGCTCTGGATTGAAGGTGCACAGATGTGACCCCAGTATTTCAGAAAGGAGGAAGAGACAACAAGGGAATGTTTAACTTATTGGCCCAACGTCAGTGAAGGGAAAGACTAGAATCAATAAAAAAATGTCATATCAGATGTGTCAAAGAGTGACAGGCTGGAGCTGTCAGTGTGGATTTGTGGAGGGGATGTCATACTGTAAGCAGTGAGGGGGTAAAGCAGCTCCTCACCCCTGGTTTCCCTGCCCCAGGTGTCATCGTCCCCCCCCCCCCCCCCCCCATCTCCCTGCTCCATGGGTCACTCACAGACTCCCCAACCCCTGGTCTCCCTGCTCCACCTTATCCCCTATGAGGCTTCATCATAGTGTGGTCTCTCTCATCCCCTGAGAGTGTGATCTCTCTGTGAATGCAGAGTGCATTCAGGACTGAAGTTGGGAAGAAGGGGCTGGAGAGGAAAATAATAAAACCATGTTCTTAGAAGATGCCATAACTGAGCGTGGGAGGACCAAGCATTGAGCCATGTTGCTAATGGGTAGTTGGTGATGGGTGATAGAGTGGGGCAGTGGGGCTGACCAGTGCAATGTAAGCTGAGGTCCAGTGGCTGAGGGGTGGGGCAGTGGGGCTGAGGTCCAGTGGCTGAGGGGTGGGGCAGTGGGATGGTGACACGACTGACTGGGTGTGTATTGCCACAGGTGCCTTTGCCAAGGTGAAGGACAGCCAGAGGATGAGTGAGGAGGGCAAGATGGACCCGGAGCAGGTAGACGGCATCAAGCAGCGCTGCCGGGTGGTGGGCTTTGCACTCCAAGCCGAGATGAACCATTTCCACAAACGGCGGATCATCGACTTCAAACACATGATGCAATCCTACCTCCAGCAACAAATCCTCTTCTACCAGAGAATCAGCCAGCACCTGGAGCAGACTCTACACCTGTACGACACGCTGTGACCGGGACCTCCGTCAGTCACCCTGTGGCAGAACGTGGCTGAGATACCTCCCTGATCCCCACCACCCTCATTCTGCCCCTCCCCCACAACACGTCCAACAACACCCACACCCCCCAGTGTATCTCCAACCCCCCCCCCCACAGTAACCCCAACCCCCCCCACACAGTACTACAACCCCCCCCCCCCACAGTAACCCCAACCCCCCCCCCCCCCACAGTAACCCCCCCCCCCAACAGTAACCCCAACACCCCCCCCCACAGTACCCCCAACCCCCCCCCCACAGTAACTCCAACCCCCCCCCCACAGTAACCCCAAACCCCCCCCCACAGTAACCCCAACCCCCCCCTACTACAACCCACCCCCCCCCCCCACAGTAACCCCAACACCCCCCCCACAAACCCCAACCCCCCCCCCCACAGTAACCCCAACCCCCCCCCCACAGTAACTCCAACCCCCCCCCACAGTAACTCCAACTCCCCCTCCACAGTAACTCCAACCCCCCCCTCTACTACAACCCCCCCCCCCACAGTAACCCCAACCCCCCCCCCACAATACTGTAACAACCCCTCTACTACAACTCTCCCCCCCCCAGTAACTCCAATAACCTCCCCCCCCACAGTAACCCCAACAACCCCTCTACTACAACACCTCCCCCCCCACAGTAACCCCAACAACCCCTCTACTACAACCCCCCCCCCACAGTAACCCCACAACCCCTCTACTACAACCCCCCCCACAGTAACCCCAACAACCCCTCTACTACAACAACCCCCCCCACAGTAACCCCACAACCCCTCTACTACAACCCCCCCCCCACAGTAACCCCAACAACCCCTCTACTACAACCCCCCCCACAGTAACCCCAACAACCCCTCTACTACAAACCCCCCCCACAGTAACCCCAACAACCCCTCTACTACAACCCCCCCCCCACAGTAACTCCACCAATCTCTACTATTTTTTTTGTGACTTTGACCTTTCCTTTCCACCCCAGCCATTGCTGCAGCCCTCGACCCTTCCTACATCCATCCGCTGACCGCTGGATCCAGGTAGCATGCGCATGTGGCAGGGTGGGCCGGACGGAGGGCCCTTGGGCTGACCAGTGCAACGTGAGCTGGGCTGTGAGGGTCCATCAGCCTCACACACCCTCTGCTTGGACAGTGGACACTACAGTAGAAGCAGGAACACGGAGCACCAGTCAGCCACGCCCTGTGGCCATCGTGGACAATCGGTGATACATTGGTGGCACGGAGCTGTACAAGTGGTCCACCACCTGATTCTGGCCACGTGTATGTTCACACTTCATGCATCAGGCACTAAATGGGGGGATGGGAATAACATTTGTTCAATAGAGGTCACTTCTTCCAGTTACAATGTTTACATTTGTTCTCTGTCAGATGAGGTGACTTCACGCTGCCTCCACACAAGCTCTAACTGTGGCAGTGAGGGGGGTCCTGTACAGTGTTCTAACTAGTGGCACAGTTAACCCTCCATACACGAGACCTGTAACCATACAGGGGTTTTACAGTGTGTGCCTGTAACTGTGGGAAGGGTTGGTGATCGCTGGACATCACGGTGGGTGGGGGCTGGCTCTGGTCCAGTTGGGGGAGGGGTTAGAGGGGCCCCCCCCCCCCTTGTAATTGGAAGCTGAGGGGGTGAGAAAGGGGAGTGGGTGAGGGGGATGAAAGAGGGGATGGGAGAGCTGCAGGAGGGGGCGTGGTTGAGGGGTGGGGGGGAGAGAGATGGAGGGGATGGGGAGAGGATGGGAGGGGGTGAGATGGGATGGGGATGAGAGAGGGGAGGGGGTGAGATGGGATGGGGATGGGGATGAGAGAGGGGAGGGGGTGAGATGGGATGGGGATGAGAGAGGTGCGGGGATGAGATGGGGGGATGAGAGAGGGGAGGGGGTGAGATGGGATGGGGAAGAGAGGTGCGGGGGAGATGGGATGGGGATGGGGATGAGAGAGGGGAGGGGGTGAGAGGTGGGGGGGAGAGATGGGATGGGGATGAGAGAGGGGAGGGGGTGTGATGTCCATGCTACTGGGTGGGTGGGGAACATTTACAATGGGCAAGGCTGAAGCACCCCTCCCTTCTGTTCCGCAGGGGTGGTGGGCCATCCAAGAGGGGTGCCCTGGCACACTGTAGATACTCTGTAAAACAGCTCCACTGTGTGTTGTATATCTTCCATTGTACACTTCCCACAGACAGCTGTATAGAACAGTGCTCTCTGTAATATTTAATATTATGGATATAAAGTTTGTTTAATGGTCAGTTTTATATGTTCATAACCTCATAAGTGATAGGAACTGAATCTGGCCATTCGGCCCATCAAGTCTACTCCGCCATTCAATCACGGCTGATCTATCTCTCCCTCCTAACCCCATTCTCCTGCCTTCTCAACATATCCCCTGACACCCGTACTAATCGGGAATCTTTCTACCTCTGCCTTAAAAATATCCACTGACTTGGCCTCCACAGCCTCTGTGGCACAGAATCCACAGATTCACCACCCTCTGAATTAAGAAAATCCTAATCGTCTCCACCCAAAGGAAAGTCCTTTAATTGTGAGGCTGTGACCTCTAGTCTTGGACTCTCCCACTAGTGGAAGCATCCTCTCCACATCCACTCCATCCAGGCTTTTCACTATTCCTCGTGTGTGTGTGGGGGGGGGAGGGGGGGGGGGGGGGGGTTGTGGAGTGGGGGGGGTGGTTGTGGAGAGGGGGGGGCAGGTGGGGGGTGGTTGTTGTGGAGAGGGGGGGGGGGCAGCTCCCGGGGAGTTTGCGGTATCCAGGGGTATTGAGGGTGACAGTAACTGAGTCTGGCTTCTTGGGATTTACCCCGCTCCTGCCAGCACCGTTACCGGAGTCTGCGTCGTTCCCTCCCCCCTCCCCCCCCCCTTTAAAAAAACCGCCTGACACCACGAAATTAAATCAGAAACAACTCTCTATTCCGTACAGTAATCAGCTGAACATGTAACATGGGCCCGGGTGATAACGCTGGTGACGGGAACGCGGAGTTCTGCATTCTCTGCAGAAGGTCAATGGGTGGAAACAGGATGCTGCAGATACACGGAACCGCAGGAACTGCTTTACAAAAAACACACAAAGTGCTGGAGGAATAGGTGATGTTATGGCTTGAGACCCTTCTTCGACCCAAAACGTTACATATTCCATCTCTCCACAGATGCAATAACCAAGCTGACCACCCGGTGGCTCAGCACTTCAACTCCCCCTCCCACTCCGTCTCCGACCTCTCTGTCCTGGGTCTCCTCCATGGCCACAGCGAGCAGCACCGGAAATTGGAGGAACAGCACCTCATATTCCGTTTGGGGAGTCTGCATCCTGGGGGCATGAACATCGAATTCTCCCAATTTTGTTAGTCCTTGCTGTCTCCTCCCCTTCCTCAGCCCCCCTGCTGTCTCCTCCCATCCCCCAGCCTTCGGGCTCCTCCTCCTTTTCCCTTTCTTGTCCCCGCCCACCCCCGCCCTCGATCAGTCTGAAGAAGGGTTTCGGCCCGAAACGTTGCCTATTTCCTTCGCTCCATAGATGCTGCTGCACCCGCTGAGTTTCTCCAGCTTTTTTGTGTAATCTCCACAGATGCTGCTTGACCTGCTGAGTTACTCCAGCATTTTGTATCTTATCTTTAGTTTCAACCAGCATCTGCAGTTTCTTCCTACATGCCTCCTCTGGCAACTCGTTCCATGCACCCACCACCCTTTTGTGTGAAAAGATTGCCCCTCAGTTCCCCTCCCCATCTCACCTTAAGCCCATGTCCTCTGGTCCTACATGCCCCAGACACATGACTCTGCATTCACCCTGTCCACCCCCTTTACACCGGGAACATTCAGCTAACCAGGCAATAGGAGCAGGCCACTCAGCCCCTCCAACCAACCTGGACCTTCAATTGCTGATCTGTCCAGGCCTGCTCCCCATCTCTGTAGCCCACCCACCTCTCGACCTGAAACATCGCCCATTACTTCTTTCCAGAGATGCTGCCTATCCCACTGAGTTACTCCACCATTCTGTGTCTATATCACCTCTTTTCCAGCTCTCTGCCCCCCGACTCCATCAGTCTGAAGGTCCCATTTCCTCACAGATGCTGCCCGACCCACTGAGTCCCTCCATGTTTTTGCCCAAGATTCGAAGGGTGGAATGGTGCTGCCTGTTGCCGTTACACTGAACCAGGGAACAAAATCAGACGTTTATGTAACTGTCCCAAAGGAATCGCAACCAATTCTCAGAAAAATGTTAATGACCTTCCAGCATTTGTGTACAAAATCATGAGAGGAATAGATCGGGGAGATGCACAGAGTCTCTTGCCCAGAGTAGAGGCATCAAGAACCAGAGGCCATGGGCTTAAGGTGAAGGGGAAAAGATTTAATAGGGATCTGAGGGGTAACGTTTTCACACAAAGGGTGGTGGGTGTATGGAACAAGCTGCCAGAGGAGGTAGTTGAGGCTGGGACTATCACAACATTTAATAAACAGACAGGTACATGGACAGGACAGGTTTGGAGGGATATGGACATGTTAGCCGGTGTGGGCAAGTTGGGTCAAAGGGCTTGTTTCTCTGTGACTATCAGGCCCTTACCCCGTCTAATCACGTGTCTAACATTCCGGGAAAGGAACATTCCTGAAAGCTGCAGTAAAACACGAAATTGTGGTAAAAGCAAGAAACGGGGAGGGTGCAGATACTGGAATCTGGAGCAAAACACAAAGTTACTCCAGCTGTGTCACTCCAGCATTTTGTGTTTCGCTCCTGGTTCTGTCAGCGGGCAGTGCTGACAATAGCCGGCCAAGGTTCACCCCATCCTAGACCCACTCTTGACTATGAGGGAGCGCCGCACTGTGGGAGGGGCGGGGGTGAGGGGGTGAAGTACTGGCATCTCTCCCCACCCCACCACACACACACACACAGTGCGGCGCTCCCTCACCGCCCCTCCCCCAGTGCGGCGCTCCCTCTATCTCTGTCCACCCCTTTGCCCGGGACGGTGTGTAGACATCCCTGGAACGGCTTCAGGTCCCGGGAGGGGGTCGAGGATCAGAGTGAATGCGGAGGAGGCTGAAGTGGACGGGAGAGTTAACGAGGGCAGAGTGTACAGGAAATGGAAACAACAGTCTCTGTCAGTGTGTGGACAACGAGGCGCGCCCCGCCTTGCAACAGTTTAAAGGCACCGTGTCCTACACAACGCAGGGCCATTCTTCCCCCTCTGCTTGGGTTGGCATGGGCTGGGTGGGCCGAGTGGCCTCCCGCGGCGGGAGTTGGGCAAAAACCTGCCACCCCTGGTCCCAGTGTCCAGGTCCGTGTGGAGGACACGCTGGGAGTGACTGAGGCAGGTGATACTACTGATTAACAGGCTATTCGGCACAGCGGGCCCATGCCAACACCAAACATGCTGAGGCTCTATAAGATGCTGGTCAGGCCGTATTTGGAGTACTGTGAGCAAATTTGGGCCCCATATCGGAGGAAGGATGTGCTGGCTCTGGAGAGGGTCCAGATGAGGTTTACAGGAATTATCCCAGGAATGAGAGGGTTAGCATATGATGAGTGTTTGACAGCACTGGGCCTGTACTCGCTGGAGTTTAGAAAGTTGAGGTTGGACCCCATTGAAACTTACAGAATGAGGAAAGGCATCGATAGAGGGGATGTGGAGAGGATGTTTCCACTGGTGGGAGAGTCTAGGACCAGAGGTCACAGCCTCAGAATTAAAGGGCGCTATTTTTGAAAGGAGGTGAGGAGGAACGTTTTTAGTCAGAGGGTAGTTAATCTAAAACAGTGCCTCAACAATCGGCTCCAAGGTCCATGGATCGGCTGTCAGCGATATGATGCCTGATTCCTGTGCAGCGTTGAAGATATTAGACACAAAAAGCTGGAGTAACTCAGCGTGTCGGGCAGCATCCCTGGGGAGAAGGAGTGGGTGACGTTTCGGGTCGAGACCAGAAGCAAGAGAGCAAGAGAGAGTTAGCACTTAGGGCTAAAGGAATCAATAGATATGTGGGGCAAAAGCCAGAACGGGATACTGATTTTGGATGATCAGCCAAGATCATATTGAAAGGCGGTGCTGACTCGAAGGGCCGAATGGCCTACTCATGCACCTATTTTTTAATGTTTCTAAGCACTGTGAAATCGCGTGTGTGAGAGTTGACAACAGAGTGGATTACATCAGGGTTGTGAGTTGTGAGTCATGTTTATCTCTACTCTTCTACATTGCGTGGTTACTGTCCAATTAATGCGTGATCTTGGCGAACAGGACAATGCAATACGTGCCGAAGAAAAAATACAGCAGTTACTGGGAATGCACAATGTGATGGTTCGTGTTTGGTTTTGTTTGTGACGTATATGGGTGTCTGTCAAATCTTGTTTTTTTCTGTCTCTGCTTGTAGAGCCGTGGGTGATTGCATGAACAGATTAGGCCGGACAAACATCCTACTTCATAGCTGCACAACCCATGGGAAGAAACTTCCATTCCATCATTCTGGGACAAAAATAACCCCAGACCTGGGTTAACAAGAAGCATTTAGCCAGAGGGTGGCGAATCTAGCAATCAGTCAATTGATATTTTTTAAGGCAGATATTGATAGATTATTGGTTAATGTGGGAATGAACTGCAGATGCTGATTTAAACCAAAGATAGACACAAAAAGCTGGAGTAACTCAGCGGGACAGGCAGCATCGCTGGAGAGAAGGAATTTGTGACGTTTCGGGTCAAGACCCTGTCCTGCTGAAATACTCCAGCTTGTTGTGTCTATTATGAATAGTCTTGAAGGGCCCTCAACCGTTGCCGTGCAAACTGGATTAACCCTTTCACACCCTTGCTTTCCTCAGGCGGGTATTAAGTTACAATCAGACTTTGCACTTCACTGAGTCATGTATCAAATCCGATTGGAGACACGTCAGCCGCCCACAAAACAAACCTGTAGGCAGTTTATTTAAATTAATGGATTATCGATCAGAATTTCCCTGATTGCCTGAGGGATCCCAGAGTATATACAGCTGGTGTTCATGTGTCTGTGGGCTTGTCGTCACCCACAGCATCAGCCGGGAACCGTGCTGTACTCCCTGTTGTAAGCCACCGCTTTCCAGTTCACTCCTGGAAACTGATGCAATGAATTCAGTTAAAACATCTGCCATTTCCTGTCACGTTCCTGCCAACGCTGTATCCAAAAGCCTGGTGGGAATTTTGATGACAAGTTGCATTCTTCGGGAATAGCGAAATTCACATGGAAAGTGGCTGTGGTGCTGCCAACGGGGGTGCGTCGCTTGGAACTGTGAGAAGCTACTGTCTCTGTGGAGCCTGCAGTGATTGCAGGGGGCAGACTGACGCTGTTGCCCGTCACACCCAGAAACGTGTAGGAAGCAACTGCAAATGCTGGTTTACACTGAAGATAGACACAAAATGCTGGAGTAACTCAGTGGGACAGGCAGCATCTCTGGAGAGAAGGAAAGGGTGTCTTTTTGAGACCCTTCTTCAGACTGGAGAAGTGTCTCAACCCGAAACGTCACCCGTCTCTTCTCTCACAGATGCTGCCTGTCCTGCTGAGTTACTCCAGCATTTTGTGTCTTTCTTCATCTGCAGTTGCTTGTTTCAACTGGGACGTGGCTTGATTATTTGATAGAGTTGTTGACAGACGCTCTCAGGCAACTGAATCATCCCACCATAACCAGAGAGCAGTGCTGAACTACTATCTACCGATTTGGTGACGCTCGGAATTTCCTTGAACGGACTTTGCTGGCTTTACCTTGCACTAAACGCCATTCCCTTATCATATAACTGTACACTGTGGACGGCTCGATTGGAATCACGTATTGTCTTTCTGCTGACTGGTTAAACATAGAAAATAGGTGCAGGAGTAGGCCATTCGGCCCTTCGAGCCAGCACCGCACGCAACAAAAGCTTTTCACTGTACCTCGGTACACGTGACAATAAACGAAACTAAACTCTACACTGGGACAAGAACAACATATCCAGCCCAACACTGATAATGTGTCTATGAGAGACAACATGCTGGGGTAACTCAGAGGGACATGCAGCATCTCTGGAAATAAGTAGGAACGAACTGCAAATGCTGGTTTACACACATTACTGGAGCCTGACAGTTGCCGACAATGCCTGGGCCTTCAGTGTTGGTGTGAACTAAGGGCCCAGTCTCGTCAGTTGGGCCACACGCCTCGGGGGAGAAGCCCGCAAACATTGCAAGGATCCAGACACAAGATTCACCAGAACTGCACACATCTGGCAGCCAGTGTTATCAATAAGACAATAGGTGCAGGAGTAGAGGCCATTTGGCCCTTCGAGCCAGCACCGCCATTCAACGTGATCATGACTGATCATCATCACCACAATCAGTATCAGTTGCACTTGATAACATTTCTGGTGAGGACAGAAGATTTATATAAATGTTTTTCCTGGGCTTAGTTGAATTTTAGCTGTTTTTCTGAACGATGAATTGCAGATTCCTTTCAACCTCAACAAACTGAACTCTCAGCAACGCATGTGTTAACGGGGTTAATGTTAACATATTCACAGCGAGAGTGAGTGATTGCAGCTCTGATTTGTCCGGCAGGCAAAGCTGACTGGGCAGAGTTCCAGAGTTTCTGGGAATTCCCACTGACGGCAGCGAGCCACAGCCGGGTTCACACGGTGGTGGTGGGGGGGGCACACGCTACTGGGGGTCACAGGCTGGAGCACAGGCTGGAGCAGAGGGGGGGGGGTCATACATGACAGAGCATGCATGGGGGGGGGTAGGAGGTGGTCAGAGGGTTATGGGGGGGGTCAGACAATGGGTGGGGGGTGGTTACATGCCGGGGCAGGATATGGGGGGTGTTACAGAGCAGGCTGGGGGGGAGTGGTTACAGGCTGGGTGGGGGTGGGGGGTTACAGTGTTCACATGGTGGGGGGTGTTTACATGGGTGGGGAGGGGTCACACACGATAGAGCAGGATAATGGACAGAGCATGGGGGTGGGGGCCCAACCCCAGTCGTGTGATTGAATAAAAGGCTGAAGGCCCGCATCAGCAGACTCAGGAACAGCTTCCTCCCCTCTGTTTCCAGAGTTGTGAACGGTCCTTCCATGCGTTAGACGTCAGTCCCGATTTCCCAATCTGCCTCAACCACATTTTGCTCTACGGGTGGTACATGATTTAACATTACATATTCATGCTTTGTATTGTCTGATTAGATAGCACATAAACAAAGGGGTTTTCGCTGTATCTTGGTACACTACACATGACAATAATACGCCAACATCAACACCAAGAGGCAACCTCTCCTCACTCCGGTGGGCGGGGGCCTGAATGGTAAGTCCATACCTTTGTCCTGAGGAACAACGAGAACTGAAGCCGTCTCTGCTGGGCTGTAACGTGATGTGAGGCAGAGCTAGGACTAGGATTACACTGGCACACTCCCCCACTCGATCACACAGCAAAGTCCACAACCATGGGCTGGGCCCCAGTGCAATGGTTCAATTGTACTTTATTGTCACCTATACCCAAGTACAGTGACATTCTTTCCTTGCATCAGTTCGGTAACAATTCTGTGATACATTAGGCACAATCATACTAAATACAAGAGTATTAGACAGTAGACGTCTCTGAGTCCAGTAGACATCTCTGGGCCAACTTGCACTCTCTCTGGATGCACTGACATCAAAGAATGCAGATGCCAAACTAACAGTAAGATGCATTTTGTTCAAAGAATGTAACACAGATTGTTTCATTACGTCAAGACAAGGGAACCTTTTGAAAGGCATTCAGTCATAATGCAGCAATATTTACACAGAGGTACCGTATGGTACGATATGGGGCGGCACGGTGTCACAGCGGTAGAGTTGCTGCCTTATCGCACCAGAGACCCAGGTTCGATCCTGAATGTAAATTGTTCTTAGTGTGTAGGATAGTGCTAGTATAGGGGTGATCGCTGGTCGGCGTGGACTCACCATGAGACATCCAGGCCTCAGCACCAGCCTCAAGAAGCAGCCTGCTGTGCCCATTCCCTCCATAGTGGACAGAGGCACAGCTGTGTGTGGCTCAAGTTCCCAGAGCCTAGGGAATGGGTGATGAAGATGCAACCTACAGATGCGAGGATCCAGCAACACGATCGCTGATGTAACTGCTGCAAGTTATACCCTATGGGCACTATGTCAGCCTGACCATGGTCCATGGCCATACACCATAGAAGAGAAGCTTGAGGCCATCCAGGGGAACACAGCCAACAACAAAGAGGAGATTTAATTTTAAACAGAGATCTTTTTGAAAGAGAGGAAGGAATACCACAGCAGGCTGGGTGACTGTGGTGGAGTGTAAGGAATGAGGGGTACTAGGCAGTGGCAGGTTGGGGTTGCTACAGTAGGAGGAAAGATGAAGGGTGTGGATTGCCAGGGGAGTGTTGGAATAGTCTAACTGAAGCTAACCAGTCAGCTGGGTTGGGTCAGGATTGTTGGGTGGTCAACAGCTCTGGGCAAGTAAACCATGTGTCTCAGGAAGGCTGAACCACACATTGTGTACAAAGTGTGTTACCACAGCTGCTACTTGGGATCAGGACAGAACCAGAGGGAATCAAGAAACCAGAACCAAAAGCCAGTAGGATTGGAAACTACAACATATGAAACAAGCCAGAAAACACAAGGAAATAATCAAAAGCAACATAACCACCACTCAGAAAGCCCCGCAAGTGTTTCAATCCAAAGGAAATGGATGTTGTCATTCTGCAAATCTTGGCCTACCATAGAAAACATTCTGAACTGGAGCAATGTCCCACTAAGTCACAAAGTTTTATTAACCCTGTTGCAGCATACAACAAACACGGCCAAAATCCCATCACAAGCTGACCACCAGTCCGTCGTCACCTCAACAAGGCAACATTTCCGAGGGTTTGCTGGAAATTGGAATCAAGATTATTTCAATATTTTATTTTAAAGTCAGTTATTTCAATTTTTGGAATGTGTAACAGGTGAAGTCTGGCAACTACTAAGGTATTGGTTTACCCTTTATCCTCCACGGGACGGTTAGATGCAGCAGAATGCTATCCACTGCAGCAGATTTTCTTTCAGCTGGGGCTGAACCATCTCTACTGTGGTGTAATCCTGCAGGTACAGTGGGAACCTTCCTGTCCCGGGTTGATAAGGTGCAGTAACGATGTGATGGTGTGTGTTCTGTGACTGGTTTGAAGCACCTTGAGCTGGTAGGATGACGAAGAGACTGGGACCGGGATCATACCTAGTAGTGATTGCTAGCCTGGCAGACCTGCTTCACCTCAGGAATACCGTGGCCACTGTACCTGAGCACCATTCTGAGGCCGGACATTCACCAGAGGCATGGACTGGACATGATCTGTTTTCCTGAAGGTCTCTTTCTCCACTGCACTATTCCTGGGCTTGGGAGGAGGGGCCTGCACATTGTGCTTTCCCATCTTGTGGCGTTTGGTAACGCAGATCACAATCACTATTAAAATCAGCAACAGCAAAACCACCAGGATGACAGCAATGATGACGGTGATTAGATTATTGCCTGCAGAAGAGAGAGCTGCCTCATTAACTGCTGTTGCTTGGAACTCTGTAGATACACCACCCGATGTAGGATCACTACTTCCAAAGGGGCTCCACGTTACCGTTGGGTTATCCATGCCTATCTCTCCTCCATCCTGGGCTGATGGACTGCTGCTGGAATCTGGTGCCTTTGTACTACTCAGGGAAGCGAGGTTGAGCAGTGTGGCATTGTAATGGTGAGTGGGTATGTATGGCACAGTCTGAAATTCTAAAGCTCCTCTGCCAGGTGGCACTCCATCAGCTTTTAAGAGAAACTGGAAGCTATCCAAGTCTGGAAATAGCCCAGCCTCAGCGGAATCAAAGACTTCCATGGCAATGCTTCCGTCTTCCAGGTCTGTCTGGGTGAAGTTACTGCCCAGAAGACTTTGTGTGCCATTCTGTCTGTGCACCTTGATGAGTTTCCCAGCTCTGGGCTGTTGGGTGATGTGGAAGGTGGGAACGCTTTGGGTCTTATTCCCCAGTTCACTTGCATCCAAAACATCCGTGTCGATCAAAACGGTGGTACCTTTGGGCCACTGCAGATGTGGGGCCACTCTCACTAGTGGCTGCACTGTGATGTTCACCGTGCCTGACATGTTGCCCTTACTGCTCAGTGCCCAAACCTGGAAGCTGTCCTGGTAAACAGATAAGTCCGTCAGTCGGTACTTCACTTCTCCACTGTCAATCTGCTTCTGCAAGAACTCCGTCACCACAACCTGGTTCATCATCACCTGGCCATGCCTTGGCAGCTGAGTTATTCTGTAGAGGGTTCCTCCATTTGCCCCGGTCTCTACCACAAGCTGCTCTCTGGTTATGGGTGTTGCTGGATCCCCCTGCAGTAGCACAGCCTCTTTGTTGTGGATCACGCTGACAGTGGCTGGCACAACCTCAACAGTGACAGACCCCCTGGCATCTGAGTGTGTCCCATCGGAGACTGTGAAGTGGACAGTGCTGGTGGATGGTGGGCCCACTGCTTGGAACAACACAGTGCCAGCATTGACATCCGCTTGTGTGAACTGTGTTATGGCCGTGTTGCTGTTAGCCAGATGCACAAAGAAGCCATTGTCTGGTCCTGCGACAATTACATACTGGATTTCTTCTGGCGTGTTGTCTGGGTCTACTGAGCGTATGTGGTCAGGAGACAACACCAAGCGGGAGCCTTGCGGAGCGTGGAGGGCTAGGCCCGTGGTGACAATCCGTGGCGGATACGCTTTCATCGGCACCACCGTGATGTTAAAACGCTCAGAAATAACTATGACCATTTTGTCAACTCCAGGCCGTGACAGCCGCTTTCTCCTTGGACCCAAGCGAGCTCGGAAGGTGAAGCTGTCCTCCAGTGCCCCTGACCGGGAGTGTGTGTACTCCAGTGTGGACACCAACAAGTCAGACTGTGTGAAGCGCCGCACCCTCCTGACACTGGCCAACGACAGAAACCCATGGACAGGCTGAGCGGTCACCTCAAACACCACCTCGTAGCGGGAACGGCCGGGCCTGGGCACTGCGGCCAGAAGGTTGGAGGCATCCAGTGCAGACTGGTCAATTGTGGCACTTTGACCTTGATGCAGAGTAAGGCCTGGAGAAGAAAGAAAGACATGTTGTTGATTGAGCAGTTGGAGACAACTCATCTGCCCTGTCCACCATGAGCCGGCTCCACTTCAGGCTTCAGCCATCATGCTGCTGCCATCTGCTCCACTCACTAACCAACATTTGTTCTGCTCTCTCACACCTGTATCTACAACTTGTTGCTCAAGACCCCTGACCAATTGTGCACAACAACAATCTCAGCAACTCCTCAAAGACTGTGGTGCTCTGATTATTCAGCCTATCACTCCAGCAAGTATAGAAGAAGTCAAAACAGAAAGGTTGACCACCAGAGAAGGGCTGGAGGAGCAATGATTCTAAACACACCATCACTGACCAGAAGCATTACTTTGTTGATGTAATTCAGTTTTGAGCTTGGGACTTGCTCTCTTTAAACTGCACGATGTTTACAATAGTCCCATCATTACTGACTCACTGGAAATTATTCATTCGCTCCTCCTGACTGTTTTACAAGTCATGTCCTGCAGACTATCATGACATCCAACTGAGTGCAGGAATGGAAAGGGGGTGAGAGGGGGAAAGGCAATGCATTGTGAGGTTAGGCGTTGAGGTGAAACCGTTCTGATTAATTAAAGTGAACAGAGTGGATGGAGCCAGCTTCTCACTGCTTCCAGTGCATCACTGATCATCATCCACAATGTGTTTACTGCTCCAAAACAACTGTGCTCTCACCATTTTCTGTTTTAATTTCTACATTTACTATGTTTGTTGCCAAGTGTCAGAGTTTTACTGAACATCAGAATGTGGTGAAAATCCTGTGGTGATTCTTTGTCACCGCCTGTAACCTTGTCCCATCACCGCAGGTCGCAAGATGACAAGTTGTATGCACTGTCACCAATGCAGCAGCAAGTAACATCAGGGAAATAGGATGAAGGAGATTACTGAGATAGAACGTGAGCAGGTGAACTCCAGCCTGCTCTGCCATGTCATACAATCATGGCTGCTCTGACACTAACTTCAACTCCACATTCAAGTCACCTCCAGTGGATACACCCCTTGTCTATACAACTATTTCTTATAAGACAATCCCTCTATTCCTAGTATTAATCTAGGGAAACATTCTCTGAACTGCTTCCATTGGTTTAAAAACCCTTCAATAAGGAGATTAATATTGTACACAATACCCCAGATGTGATCTCATGGTATAACTGTATAACTGAAGGACAACCTCCTTACTTTTGTATTCAATTCTCTTTGCAATAAATTCGCTGTTAGCTTTCCTGATCACTTGCAAACTCTATATACCAATCCTTTGTGAATCAGACAGCCGGGACCTCTGCATCTCAGAACTCGGCAATTCACAATGTTTAGATTTTTCCTTCCAACAGATATTCCCACTTTATATTTGTCACCACATCTTCAGATCATCATGTTAGTTGTAAACATTGAGGTGCTGCCACTGCTCCCTCAACACTCCACTCATTACATCTTCCCATCAAACAATGGGACGTATTGGTGCCTCCTCTCCAGATGCCATGAGTCTGTCCGTGCCGATGTGTTGCATCGTTCCTGATAAGCTTTTATTTTCTGCAATAACCTTTGAAGTAATGTTTTATCAAAGACCATCTGTGAGCATAGCACACCAACTGGTTCTGCTTTATCTGCCTTATTCCAGCTGCACTTGGCATTTGGAGATTTTGTAATCATATGAAACTGGAGCCAGGATCAAAAAAATAGAAATGATTCAGAAATGAATCGACTGGAAAACCTTTTAGGAGCGATTGCCCTGGTTGCTCAGGGGATGGGGATGGGGATGGGGATGGGGGAGGGGGAGGGGGAGGGGGAGGGGGAGGGGGAGGGGGAGGGGGCTGGGGAGGGGGAGGGGGAGAGCTGTTTGTGCCTACCTTTATTCCTCCAGAGCTGGCTGCCTTGCTCAGGGCCACCATTTTCAAAGGAGATCCAGAGTGTCAGGTTGTGCCTCTGTGTGACTGCCGGCAGAGAGGAGACCGTAAACTGGAACGAATCCTGGCTCTTCCACAGGGGCTCCTTGGGCCAATCATGTTGGTAGAAAATGTTGGCAGCCTCCAGCTATGGGTGGAAGGAGAAGTCATTGTGAACATAGTGGACAAAGGTCACTCTCCTTCACTCTGGAACTCACTGCAGAGGATCACACAGCCTAGCCCAGTACCATTACACCACCTATCCACCTATCCACACACACAGGCCTGGTTACTACCAACGAGTCTGGATTTGGTGACAGTCCAGAACCCGGTTACTGTTGCTGCCTGGTTCTTGGTTGCTAGAATTAACCATTCTTTGAAGCCTTGCATCAATATAACCTTGGTCCTGAAGGTCAAGGAATGTCACAGTATCTTATTGCAAGAGAGAGCTCTGTGTTGAACATGCTTTGACTTTCTGAAGCCACCATAAAGCTGGCGATCTAAATTGCCCTCAACCAGATTATTCCTAGTTTGAAGAACTTCTCAAGAGGAATCAGCATTCATGGAAGTTTAAATCTGAGTGCAGACCGTCACGCTAATCTCCACTGGTGGAGGGATGGCTTGGAGATCCTGGGGAGGAGGCTGTGTACACCAAAGGTTTCTCATACTCACCCCATCTCTGTAACTCCTGCACTGACAGAGGATGATTACAAAACATTTCAGAGCAGTCGCAGTCGTACAGCACGGAAACAGGTGCTTTGGCCCAACTTGCCCATGACGGTCAAGATGCTCCAGCTACACTAGTCACACCTGATCGCGCTTGGCCCATATCCCTTGAAACCTCTCCTACTCATGTACCCATTCAAATGTATTTTAAATGCTATTTCAGTACCTGCTTCAACGACCTCCAATGGTAGCTTGTTCCATGATTGGCCCACCACCCATTAGGTCCCAATTAAATATTTTCCCTCTCAACTTAAATCTATGTCCTTAGGTTGTTGATTCACTATCCTGGGAAAAAGACAATGCATTCACTCTATCTATTCCCCTCATGATTTTACACAGTGCCCACTAAGTCTTTAAATGATTGGTCAAACAGACACAAGTGCAGGAGCGTTAACTGAGATTTTTGACTCTTATGCATTACCCTGCAGCTGTTCTGTGAGAGGTGGCTTAGCATAGACATTTTATCATCTAGGACTTGGACAGTTAAAGGAACCTTGAAGAGAATTGCTCAGTGAGCAGTGTGTGAATGAGTTTCACAATAATCTGACAGATCAGGTAATGGTGCTCATTTATTTCCCTCTGGTTGGAGATATAACAATGCAGTCTACAATTTGGCATTATCTTCACTCTGGATATTAATTACATTTTTCCATCATGAAGTATGAGCAATGTGATTTCTGAACCTCATTCATCTCCCCTGACACTGGAGAGTTACACATCAGCAACAACCCATTAAACTAGAACGCCAATCTTCACATTATAAGTGAATTTATTTGATATCTTCCTTGTCTTGTTTTCCCCCGCACTCTGCTGAAGGTCCCATCAGCCATCCGTTCACTGCTGTGCCAAGTAGTTTTTCCTCAGGGACCAGTCTCTGCAGAACAGCAAGGGAGACCATTCTGACATTCATTTCTGCTCTCCATTTGTCCGACTCCCTCACTCTTCCCAGAGCCTTGAAAATCCTTCAAGCATATCCACAATTTTCATTTGAAACTTATGGCTGAATCTGTAGGCTGGATTTGTCTGTGTCATTTCCCTCTGATTGGAGATATATAAATGCAGCCTACAGTCTGGTATTATCTTCACTCTGGATATTAATTACATTCTTCCATCATGAAGTATGAGCAATGTGATTTCAGAAGCTCATTCATCTCCCCTGACACATCACCAACCACCCATTTGTAGCCACTGGCTCATGGTGAATGTGGATGGCTCCAATGCAGGTCCCACTGAATGATCTCAGCTGCTTTAGTCTATCCACGGAGCCCTCGTCCCCTCATTCCAGTAAATCTCCTCTGCACCTTCTCTGAGGCCCTCACATCCTGCTTGAAACATGGGCCCCAGATTGAACACAGTACTTCAACTGGGGTCAAACCTTGTTCATTTTACAATTCCACGATGAGTCTAACGTTCTTGTGTTTGAAATCAATGCCCTAGTTTATTACGCCCAGCTTCCTGTGTCAACTTTTAACATTTAATATTGCCTCCCACTAACTTCCCCACATTAAATAGCACATGGCCCATGTCCACACTCACCAGTATTATGTAGTGTGTGATTGCCCTCACTATTTATTTTGTGACCTATACAAAGTTTGTACTCATGCCTTATCAAGTTTAGTTTATGACAGTACTATACATCAAAATGGCAGTACTTTCAATATCAATTCCAGGGGAACAATATATCTGTCAGGTACAAATCAACAATGCTTGCCACTATTCTCTCTGCTTTCTATCCCCTATCTAATACTGTATCCAGTCTCTGCAATCCCATGAGCTTCACCCATGCTGATGTTTTGTTGCTCCTTATCCCATGCATATTGAAATACCACATGTACAACATTAACCACACTACCCTTAGCAATCTACTCCTTGAAACAAAGAACACAAGTTAATTAAATATGGTTTAGGCAGCCATCTTCTATAGCTATTTTCCAAGTAACGATGAACTTTGCCTGAGTGTTGATCTTTTACCCATCACAGGGCATCTGTTGTTTTCTGTTTAACTTGTTCCCATTTTGCACACAGGGAGTAACATTAGCAGCACCCCTAATTCCATGGAGCTCTGGGCAACTGGAGTGAAGTCTGTGCAATCTCAGCCCACCACAAGATTGGATGCTTCCAAAGGCAACTGGAAAAAGATGTGTTCTGATGAAGGATTATTTTCCTGAAACATTGACTTTGTTTCTCTCTTCTGGGACAGTTTCTTCACAGCTGTCATTGGGCAACTGAACCATCCTCACACCAGCTGAAGTGCAGTCCTGACTTCCCATCTATTTCATTGGAGACTTCTTGCACTCTATGCTGTACCCTTTACCCTTTACCTGTGGGTGCACTGTGGACGGCTATAGTCTCTTGACTGGATAGCACAACAAAAGCTTTTCACTGTACTTTGGTACATGTGGCAATAATAAAATAAACTAAACACAAAGGCTGTCCAACCTGCTATTGGCAGCATTTTATATATTTTAGTTTAGAATGACAGCATTTGCAATTTCAGTTTGATATTTCCCACCTAGACTGGATGATTTGCCCCGAGCCAATGTTGAACATGTCATTACCGTCCATACTCTGATCATTCCTGCACCACATTCCCCTCCCCTGTGGCATTGGCAGTGAGCGTGAGCAGAACGGCATCACTACTCAGCTTGTGCCTGTCCACACCCACAGTCACGCCGCCCAAAGACTCTGTGATTGCACCAAACTTGGTGCTCAAAGCTCAGCTCCCAGCTGGAAATCTCCCCAGCACCCTTCTCCAAGGAATCAATGCAGAGTGAAATTAAACTCACGTCTTCTTCAGTGAAGCTGGAAACGATCCTGGTCACATTCCCTGTGTCAACTGTGATCAGTTGCCCCAAAGCAGGAGGAGTCACAACTGTGTATAGGATTGGTCTGCTATTTGCTCTGCTGTCATCATTGGTTCTTGCCTTGAGGTGTCGGGTTGTGATCGGCTGCCGTGTCCCTGGTGGGTGGGTGAAATGAAAGGAAGAGTGACCATTTATGTCAGCTCCATCTCCACTCCGTGCCATGTCTGAGCCATTCACTGTGTCTGCACACTCCACAAGCTACTCACACACCATTCACTGTGTCTGCACTCCCCAAACCACTCACACCATTCACTCTGTGTGCATCACACCATTCACTGTGTCTGCACTCCCCAAACCACTCACACACCATTCACTGTGTCTACGCTGCCCAAGCCACTCACACCATTCACTGTGTCTGCGCTCCCCAAGCCACTCACACCATTCACTCACACCATGTCTGCACTCCCCAAACCACTCACACCATTCACTGTGTCTGTACTCCACAAGCCACTCACACCATACACCCTGTCTGTACTCCACAAGCCACTCACACCATTCACTCTGTCTGCACTCCCCAAGCCACTCACACCATTCACTGTGTCTGCACTCCCCAAGCCACTCACACCATTCACTGTGTCTGTACTCCCCAAGCTACTCACACCATACACTGTGTCTGCACTCCCCAAGCCACTCACACCATTCACTGTGTCTGCACTCCCCAAGCCACTCACACCATTCACTCTGTCTGCACTCCCCAAGCCACTCACACCCATTCACTGTGTCTGCACTCCCCAAGCCACTCACACACCATACACCAATTCCCACCCCACCATGCCACACATCTCAGTGCGGTGCTGAACACTGAGCCACACAACTAGAGTCTCACGCCTCGCTTCCCTCCGGGTTCTGGAGCAGCGGAGTGTGGGCGAGAGACCCCGAGTCCTGAGTCTGATGCAACCCACACCAACCTAGTCCTTACCTGGATAAATAACAAGAGGTTCCTCGGTTTTGATCTGAATATTGAGGGATCTGGCCCTGACTTTGAAGATGTGGCTGGGTGTGTGGTTAATCCCATCAGACACCTGAAAGTGGAACCCTCCGGACGATGTTGACCCTGAGAGACACGGGTGGGGGGGAAGCAATTTAGAATTAGAATATGCTATTTACTTGCACGATTTTCCTGTTTCAATGTCCACTTGTGGTACCGCATAGTCATAAAGTCATAGAGCTGTACAGCACGGAAACAGGCCCTTCAGCCCACCTTGTGCATGGCGTCCGGGTTGGCATACTAGCAGAGTCCAATTTGGCTGCATTTGGCCCATATCTCTGTATACCCTTCCTATCCAGATATCTGTTCCAACACCAGCGAGACCTGCCAGCCTATCACAACCCGTAATTATATACACTTTGATAGCTTCCTCTGGCAGCTCATTCCAAATACAAACTACCATCTATGTAAAAAGTCCCTCTTAAATCTCTCCCCTCTCACCTAGAGGGTCTGAGCTACATGGAGCGGTTGATTAGACTGGGTCTATATTCCTTGGAGTGCAGGAGGGTGAGGGGAGATCTTATAGAGGTGTATAAAATCATGAGAGGAATAGATCGGGTAGATGCACAGAATCTCTTGCCCAGAGTAGGGGAATCGAGGTTCAAGGTGAAGGGGAAAAGAGTTAATTGGAATCTGAGGGTAACATTTTCACACAAAGGGTGGTGGGTGTATGGAACAAGCTGCCAGAGCAGTTAGTTGAGGTGGGATTATCCCAACGTTTAAGAAACAGTTAGACGGGTACATGGATAGGACAGGTTTGGAGGGATATGGACAGGTGGGACTAGTGTAGCTGGGACATGTTGACCGGTGTGGGCAAGTTGGACCGAAGTCATGTATCACTCTATGACTATGACTAGGTCACTGTCTCAAAATAAGTTTCACTATTCAGGATAGAAATTTCTCATCCCAGATGGTGGTGAATGTGATTCTCAACCCAAGATCTTTGTCTGAAGTAGAGCTTGATCCATAATTATCAAATCTGGAAATTAAGTTATTATTTATTAATGTTAACAGGACAGTTAATAATGTTTCTTCGTCCATATTGACAAGAATCCAGGAAAAGGCAATGTAAAGAAGATACCTTGTATCATCTCAGTCTGGAGAAGGGTCTGGATTCGAAACATCACCCATTCCTTCTCTCCAGAGATGTTGCCTGTCACACTGAGTTACTCCAGCATTTTGTGTCTATCTTTGGTTTAAACCAGGATCTGCAGTTCCTTCCTACACTTTGTATCCTACCCTGATTTGAGACTCTGCTTGCCAACCCTCCCTTCCCAGCACCCCTCTCTGTGCCATCACTGCCAGCCTTAGGGATGGGGGTAGACAGTTGTGGCCTTACCGTGGTGCACGAAGATGACCTGCCCGGCATTGATCGCAGCCTGGCTAAACTGCAGGATGCTGCCATCCAGCGATGACTTCAGTGCCACGTGTCCATTGGATGGAGGACTGACAGAATACACCAGCTCATCCGCAGGGCTATCGAGGTCCTGAGTGTACAGCAAATCCCGGGAAATCTCAGCCTCGCTGCTTTCCCACATCTAGGAACAGGAGCAGAAGACAGTTAAATTATTTAACCCCAGCCCCTCAACCCCCAGTCTAGACATCAACACCACAGTCATCTCGCTCCCGGCTTGTTTAATTTCCCCACTACAGCCGGCTGTACCATCTGCCCTAATGCTGATGTGTGTCTTAGTATCCAGCCCTGGGAACAGGCCGGAGATCAGAGCCTCCTGTGTTGCACAGCTGCTCAGGATCAACCTCAGCCAAGACTCATCCAGACCTTCTTAGCAAAAGCACGTGGATGACTATCATACTCGTATCCCTTCCATGAGGATGTCAGATAATGAGAGAAGAGGAGTGAAATGTAAAGCTTAAGTAATGGATGTGGGTGGACAGAGGCAGGTGGGGAAAGAGCAGGGAGGAAATGAAAATGGGGGGTTTTGGGATGGAGGTGAATGTACAAAGAAAGGGAAAGGAGCAGCGACTGGGGAGATAATGAGGGAGATGCGTTGGGACCAGGGTGGTCTGGACTGGTATCGGAATACGTGAGGAGGTGGGGGATTACTTGAAATTGGAGAATTCAATGTTCACACCGTTGGGTTATAAGCTACCAAAGTGGAATATGAAGTGATTTTCCTTCAGTTTGCGTGTGACTTCATTCTGGCAATGGAGGAGGCCCAGGTTAAAACAAGGAATTACAGATGCTGGAATCTTGAGCAAAAAAAACAAAACTCAGGGGGTCAGGCTGTGTAGAAACATAGAAATTAGGTGCAGGAGTAGGCCATTCGGCCCTTCGAGCCTGCACCGCCATTCAATATGATCATGGCTGTAACTCCAGCGTTGTGGATTTTGTTTAGAAAGGTGGGTATGGGACAGGGAAGGGAAGGTGATATGGTTGGCAACTGAGAGATCCAGCAGCCCTTGGTGGATAGTTCATGTTAATAAGTGATAGGAGTAGAATTAGGCCATTTGGCCCATCGTTTACTCTGCCATTCAATCGTGGCTGATCTATCTCTCCCTCCTAACCCCACTGTCGACACTAGAGCATAAGTGTTTAGTCACTTAGTCTAATAAAGAGAGTGCAGTGAGAGCAATGGTTACAGCTTTGTGTAAGAATCAGAGGCAATGGGAAATATTTTCCTTCCCCACCACTCTGAGGGGTCTCAGTCAACAGAAGTCAAGAGCTGTCCATTATCAGATGCGTCAAAATAATATCCATCATTAACATACCGAGACCACTCATAGATCGGACTTCAAATGTAGGAATCTATTCAGACTGCAGGCCCATTAGTCTACAGTCATTAAACAGGTTCCTCATAATAATGTCCAGAGTAAACATCAGTTCAGTTAGATCATTAAAACAAGGAGCTCACAATTTGTGGCTCAACAATTTTTGTGTGTTACACGAAGGAATGTAATCTTTTAAAGCACTCAAGAATTTCCAGGCCCAATGGAGTATAAATAGACTGCATGGATAATTTCTGTATAATTTCTGTTTAAATAAATAATATTTCTGTACATATTATGTGTTATGTACAGAAGTATTAATGGACAAAGTATACTGTCAGAATATTAAGTGGTTGAAGCTGCTTTGGAATATTAACCATCTCCCACCAGTGTATTAGATAACGTATATATTTTTGTAGTATTAGATGACATTATCTCCTCGGTATATTAATAGCATCAATTCCCAGATGAACAATGATTAATAGCGATTTACGGACTGTTCCCAGGGACACATTCAGAGACTGACATTGAGTGCTGCTGGAGGGTCATCAACTCGGTCAAAGACGCTCTTTGGTCTGCCCGAGCGTTGCTCACCACCCAGCAGAGCGAGCTGTCCGTCAGGGAATGTTGCCGACTGGCCCACTGCAGACTGCAGGAGTACGTGCTAAGGGACTCGCTGAAGCTTGGTGTAGCCAACGCCAAGGCTCGGTGGGGGAGGGCCACAGTCTAGGGTCCTTCCGCTGCTGGACATAGGGGGCACGGTATGGTGGAGACGCCCCTCAAATTAAGGGAAGGTATGCACGGGTGGGGGACATTATTTGTGGAAATGAAAAATGTCAAATGGAATTTTCGCACTGTAAACACTGTATATATTTATTACTTGGACAGGGGCCACAGAGTGGCACGGGTGGGGGACTGTTTGGTGAAATTTGACAAATGTAAAAAAATTGTACTGAAAAAACTTGTATAGTCTCCGAAAATGTCAGATGAATTTTGTTTGTTTGAATGGTTCAGGAATTGTATATATTTATCAATGAATAAAGTCTATTTTGAAATTAAAAAAAAAAACCCAATGATTAATAGCATTCTTTTCGAGTCAAAATCACACAATATGGAAACAGGCCAATTAACCTATTAGGATAATGAGTACAGAGGTTGGGACTCCATGTTATACAGTAGCTGTGTAGGACATTGGGAAAGGCACTACTGTGTAGAGTCTGGTTGGTTGGCCATGTACAGGAAGGATGTCATTAAAGTGGAAAGAATGCCAAAAATATTCAATAGGATGTCCAGGTCTGGAGGATTTGATAGGCTGTGTCTTTTTCTTCTGGAACATAGGTGGTTGAGGGAGACTTTATAGAGGTATTCAAAATCAGGAGAGGCGTAGCTAAGGTGAGCAGCCACATGTTTTCCCTAAGGTAGGAATGTCTAAAACTAGAGAGCGTAAGTTTAAGGTGAGAAGGGAAACATTTAAAACAGACCCAAGAGGCAACTCTTTCACAAAAAGGGCGCAGGGTTTGTGAAATGAGCTGCCAGAGGAAGTGGTAGAGGCAGATGTAATTACAACATTTAACGATCTGTGGTAGGCTATGTGGTTCCCTCATTGGTTTCATGGGTCACCTCAGAACCCACAAAGCCAGTGAGGAAGGAAGTTCCTCATTCTCAAGCAACAGAACAGATCAGCCATGTAGGAAGGAACTGCAGATGTTGGTTTGAACTGAAAATATACACAAAAAGCTAGAGTAACTCAGTGAGTCAGACAGCATCTCTGGAGAGAAGGAATAGGTGACATATCGGGTGGTGACCCTTCTCTGTCATTCCCCCTTCACAGTCTTCTTTCTACACATTTGCTCCCATTCAGACTACAAGAACTGATCTGGAGTCAATAGATTTTGGAACACACACTTTCTCAGGAATCCACTGCTGTGAGCTTTGAAGGTCAATATGTGGACAAAGAAGAATGAGAAATGGAAACACAAAAGGATCTAAGGACATTGCAGGCTCTGCAACAACAGCAAGCATTTCTATAGCAACTCTGATAAAGCATTAAAGGAGCAGCTGTATCACACTGCAGGAGGAGTAACAGGAAGCTTTGTAACAAAGGCAGGTGTAGATGGGAGGGTGGCTGGAGAGGCAGAAATGGCAGGGTGTTGAATTACTGACCCATGCAAATGAGAGCAGGGTTGGCATTAGTGGAGATTACAATGGGTTTGTAAACCTGGAGAAAATATCACTCTCCTCTCCCCTGCTGGTCACAGCTCTGCCCCCTGCTGGTCACAGCTCTCTCTCTGCTGGTCACAGCTCTCCCCCTGCTGGTCACAGCATTGCCCCCTGCTGGTCACAGCTCTGCCTCCTGCTGGTCACTCCCCCTCCCCCCCTGCTGGTCACAGCTCTCCCTCTGCTGGTCACAACTCTACCCCCTGCTGGTCACAGCACTGCCCCCTGCTGGTCACAGCACTGCCCCCTGCTGCTTAACACCCCCCCCCCTCTGTACTGGTCACAACTCTACCCCCTGCTGGTCACTCCCCCTCTCCCCCTGCTGGTCACAGCTCTCCCTCTGCTGGTCACAGCTCTCTGCCCCCTGCTGGTCACAGTTCTCTCTCTGCTGGTCACAACTCTGCCCCCTGCTGGTCACAGCTCTGCCCCCTGCTGGTCACAGCTCTCCCTCTGCTGGTCACAGCTCTGCCCCCTGCTGGTCACAGCTCTGCCCCCTGCTGGTCACAGCTCTGTCCCTGCTGTTCCTGGGAGTAGCTAAGATGGGGCAACATCGGCATGGACATGTTAGGCCAGAGGGCCTCTTTCCATGCTGTATAACTCAACACTGTAAGAGGAGCAGGAGTCCAAACCTGCAGTTTAATAGCTGTGGCTGATCCCATCTGCTCCCTGTGCCAGTTCCCCATCTGTTCCCTGTGCCCCACCTGCTCCCTGTGCCCCATCTGCTCCCTGTGCCAGTTCCCCATCTGCTCCCTGTGCCCCATCTGCTCCCTGTGCCAGTTCCCCCCTCTGCTCCCTGTGCCCCATCTGCTTCCTGTGCCAGTTCCCCATCTGTTCCCTGTGCCCCACCTGCTCCCTGTGCCCCATCTGCTCCCTGTGCCAGTTCCCCATCTGCTCCATGTGCCAGTTCCCCATCTGCTCCCTGTGCCCCATCTGCTCCCTGTGCCAGTTCCCCATCTGCTCCCTGTGCCAGTTCCCCATCTGCTCCCTGTGCCAGTGCCCCATCTGCTCCCTGTGCCCCATCTGTCCCTGTGCCAGTTCCCCATTGCTCCCTGTGCCCCATCCCCATGCTCCCTGTGCCAGTTCCCCATCTGCTCCCTGTGCCCCCCCATCTGTTCCCTGTGCCAGTTCCCCATCTGCTCCCTGTGCCCCATCTGTTGTGCCCTGTGCCAGTTCCCCATTGCTCCCTGTGCCCCATCTGCTCCCTGTGCCAGTTCCCCATCTGCTCCCTGTGCCCCATCTGCTCCCTGTGCCAGTTCCCCATTGCTCCCTGTGCCCCATCTGCTCCCTGTGCCAGTTCCCCATCTGCTCCCTGTGCCCCATCTGCTCCCTGTGCCAGTTCCCCATCTGCTCCCTGTGCCCCATCTGCTCCCTGTGCCAGTTCCCCATTGCTCCCTGTGCCCCATCTGCTCCCTGTGCCAGTTCCCCATCTGCTCCCTGTGCCCCATCTGCTCCCTGTGCCAGTGCCCCATCTGCTCCCTGTGCCAGTTCCCATTGCTCCCTGTGCCAGTGCCCCATCTGCTCCCTGTGCCCCATCTGCTCCCTTTGCCAGTGCCCCATCTGCTCCCTGTGCCAGTTCCCCATCTGCTCCCTGTGCCCCATCTGCTCCCTGTGCCAGTTCCCCATCTGCTCCCTGTGCCAGTTCCCCATCTGCTCCCTGTGCCAGTTCCCCATCTGCTCCCTGTGCCAGTTCCCCATCTGCTCCCTGTGCCAGTTCCCCATCTGCTCCATGTGCCCCATCTGCTCCCTGTGCCAGTTCCCCATCTGCTCCCTGTGCCAGTTCCCCATCTGCTCCCTGTGCCAGTTCCCCATCTGCTCCATGTGCTCTGCTCCCTGTGCCAGTTCCCCATTGCTCCCAATTGCTCCCAATTCCATAATCATTCACAAATTACTATGCAGCCTCTTCCAGCTCACAGTTATCGCTGTCAATACTGTCCCCTGGTGGCCATCTCAATCACTGGCACTCTGCAACTACAACTATGCTTGTTACTTCCTGTAAATTGCTTTTGCTAGTTTAATAAGCCCAAAGTTTGCAATAAATCTTACAAGCTCATGGTTTTGAACTGGGCAATGAACTTGTACACACATTCATGTTTCTTCAGATAGAATTATCAAAATGAATGGACAGCTTTTTTTGTCTCACTCGTAGATACAAAGTGCTGGAGTAACTCAGCGGGACAGGCAGCATCTCATGAGAGAAGAAATTATGACGTTTCGGGTCAAGACCCATCTTCACCAGTCAGGTGGAAGTTTACAGAATTACAGAGTAGTTGCAGCCTCAAGAATCTATAACTTGCAAAGGAAGGATAGATCATTTTTCAGCTGTGCCATCACACCCAACTGCGGGATGAGGAATGGGTGGCGTTTTGAGTCGAGACCCTTCTTCAGACTAAGGAAGGGTCTTGACCCGAAATATCATCCATTCCTTCTCTCCAGGGATGCTGCCTGTTCCGCTGAGTTACTCCAGCATTTTGTGTCTATCTTTGGTTTAATCCAGCATCTGCAGTTCTTACGCACACACATCTGGATGAGGGACTGGTCGGCCTGTCTGGCCCTTCCTAGCCCTATATTGCAGTCTGCCAGCCCCTTCCCCTCAGCCTCTTCCCGCACATCCATCGCACACAGATAACGATGCAGCTACCCTCTGAATGTGGTCACTGGTCTGCCACCTCTGCTGCCCCAGCCATCCCACATCCCGAGAGGATTTCCTTCCTATCACTGTCAGTGATCATCACCTTCATTCCCCATCCCCAGTCTCCTGCCCACTCTTTCTACCTCCACTACATATATTCTTTGAGATTCTAAATCCCTCTATCAGATACCCTTGCCCCTACTCTACTCCAAGAACAAACCCTCAACCTCTACATTCTCATTGCAAATATAAACTCCTCATTCTGGAACGAATGTGGTAAATCTTTGTGCTCTCTCTGAAAAGCTGACATATTTTCTGAAGTGGACACAGCACTGCACTGGTGGCCCAGCCAGTGTGTGAGCGAGCAAGTGACAGGGATGGAGTAACTGGCCGAGGAAAATAAAGTTTAATATCTTTTAAATAACATTGCCCTTTAACTAATTGTCACAATGTCCACTAACAGAGTTGAAAATCATCCATCTCTTCCTGCTAAACGTGAGGATGTGTCAGGTTTCCAGCAGAGTTTTTGATGAATTTGTTTGGACACCCAGACAGCAGCATCACTGTGTGAGCGGAGATCATGTTAATAATGCACTTACCTTCAGTCCGGTATTAATGGTGACAATAGGACGTTGGTCGTTCACTGGGATCACTGTTACATACACTGCCATTGGTTCACTCAGTCTGCCAATCTCTGAGGCATTTACAATTACAGTGAAGTTGTCCATCAATGTTTCACTGTCATCATGAAAATAAAACACTGCACCTTCTGTGACCTGAAAATAAGCAGGAAACAAGCATTCAAGAGGGGGATTGTGAAAACAGAAAGCAAATGTTCAACAGATACCACAAAACTAATAGTGTTAGAATTACTCAGGTATCAAGGCCAAGCAACATCTGTGGACAATGAAATAGTGACGTTGCAAGTTTGAGATCCTTCATCAGAATCAAGTTAATTTTCAGTAGCAGAGACGGTGGAGGAGGGCTGGGTAGAACAAAGGGAATATGTCTGATGGGGTGAGACCTGAGAGGTTAATGTGGCTGGAGACAGACCTGTCGGAACTCAACAGGTCAGGCAGCATCAGTCTGAAGAGGCACTTTGTGTTTTGGTTGAGTTAATGTAGTGGTTAGAACACGGTTCGGCCTCTTTGCCTGTGTTACGTGTTGCTAATAGCAGGGCTGTGGGGCATGCCCAGCAACCACACTATACTAACAGAGGGAAAATCTGACCCAAAATGATGACAGGCAGGAATGGCCAGTTCTGAAAGAGACAGAAAGAAAGAAGTAGTTACCTGGATTTGGAGAATTTGATCTTGAATCAGAAGTCTGCAGTGTGTGCTCAGATGGAAAATTAGGTGCTGTCCGTCAAGTTTATTTTGGGCTTTGTTGGGCTTGAGGTCACAGAGTTAGATCAGAGTGGGAGCGAGATAGGTAATTGAAGTGTCAGGCAACTGGAAACTGAGGGTGTTGTTAGAACATTACTCAGATCATCAACACAAATAGAAAATAAATATCTGCATCGACATTATGCGTTCCCAAAACAGAAAAGGCACTGGTGAAGTCCACCAGGACCACATTTGAGGACATCCTCATCCATTGGAACCTTACCTCCTTCATGGTGAAGAATGAAAGACTGTCTTCAGGAAATTGTTGGTTTGCGATCCTGCCGTGCTCCGGGCCCTTCAGAATGTAACATTTGAAATTCAAGGAATTGGCGTAGTTGGAAATGTTGAGGTCGTCTTCACTGAGGGCCCGTGCATCTCCTTCTCTCACTGAGATGTTCTGGGTTTCCAAAGAAATTCTATCAGGAATGATATCTACCACAACTGTGAGTCCATCCACTGACTTAAATCCATTGGACAGGTCCAGTATGAAAGCATCAGCCTGAGGGCTGAATCGAAGGTTAACATACTGAACATTGCCTGCATTTATGTCTTCCTGGGAAAATGACCTGAGGGGTTTCCGCCATGCACTTGACCCACTGTCAGAGCTCATTGCCAATTGCCCATAGACAGGAGGCACTCTCACAGAGTAGATCAAATCCGATGGAAGACTGTCATCATGAGAGACCTGTCCAAGCAATCACAACACACAGACTTGTTAACATTAATGATTGCTTAATAATTCACTGAGCAACAGGCAACCTTGTTCAGCTGATCACACTTTACACATCCAAAACACCCCATCTCACAACTCTTCTAAATAATACATTTTTGTTTCAGCGTGAGAGAAATATCCCACCAGAGTTCATATTGGCTTCCAACAAACCGTCTTACGGGGCTTAAAAGCCATGGTCATAGAGTCATAGAGCTGCACAGTACAGAAACAGGACCTTGGAGCCATCTTGTCCCACTGGGCTCGTCCATTTACCTGCATTTATCCCATGGTCTTCAAAACCCTTCCAGAGGAAGCTACAGAAGGGGAAACAAAACCAACAGACATTTGGACATATGATATGGTTTTTAAACCTACCATCCATTAGCCCCATTCAGCATCTCCTGTCTGAGCTGTGGAATAGCCTGCCAATCCTCACTGGCCTGATCTGGAGTGGAGGGAACTCATCCTCAATATGTAGGGAGTGTCTAAGAGAATTATTTTTTTGCTTGGATCTCATTGGATCAGCTTGGCTTCCAGCTAATTTACAAATCTCCCCTTCACAGCGTGGAGTGAGTGACTTCACACATGGCTATCTGCTGAGATTCAAAAGTCATAAGGTCACAAGTGATAGGAGCAGATTTAGGCCATTTGGCCCATCAAGTCTACTCCACCATTCAATCATGGCTGATCTATCTCTCCCTCCTAACCCCATTCTCCTGCCTTCTCCCCATAATCTCTGACACCCGTACTAATCAAGAATCTATCCACCTCTGCTTTAAAAATATCCATTGACGACCTCCACAGCCTTCTGTGGCAATGAATTCCACAGATTCACCACCCTCTGACTGAATACTTTCCTCCTAATCTCCTTCCTAAAAGAACATCCTTTAATTCTGAGGCCATGGCCTATGGTCCTAGACTTTCCCACTGGTGGAAACATCCTCTCCACATTCACTCTACCCAGGCTTTTCACTATTCGGTAAGTTTCAATAAGGTACCCCCTCATCCTTCTAAAGTCCAGCGAGTACAGGCCCAGTGCCATCAAACGCTCATCATATATTAACCCACTCATTCCTGGGAGCATAACTCAGATCGGAGGCAGGAAGAGTGAACCTTGGCGAAAGAGCATACTTTAATCGCTGGTTGGAACTAACTGTGTGGAAAATGCAGCTCAGAATCATTATCAGCAGTTCAATCTTGAAGTAACTTGAAACTCACGTGATGGACTGGGGCCCAGAGCACATTCTTCCATCTGTTTCTCCTGAGTACCACTTTAATAGAAGCTGCAGCCCCAGCTAACGCAGCTGTCGAACCACTGCACTGTACAATATCAAACATTACTGCTTCTATATCTGAACACTAATGTCACCCCTCAGGAATTCACTCATGGGACCTCCTACTTAAAAAAAGTTATAGAGTACTTGATCAACAAACACTCTGCTGCCTCTTCCAGTATCTCAGTCTCCCCCGCTCCCAAATACCACATTCTGTCTGAAGCTATTCTCAGTATTGCCTCCCTCACCTCTCTGGAGACAATGTTTTATGTGGTCTCCACACAGTGTAGACATTGAATCCAAACTGTTTGCCCGTCTTTCCTCTGTTGTCACAGTCCCTGTGCTGAATCCAGATGCCTGCTCCAGCATTTATCTTCCTCATACCTTTCCGTCTCAGAGCAGCCGAGTAAAGGCCCCACATTCAGAAACACAGTTACTGAGGTAACAAGGGATCTGCTCTCTGACAAGACCAGCGTTGACCTAATTCACTTCTAATCACCATAAGATTTAACACCAGTGACTGATAGCAATCGATCTCTATTAATTATTCTATAACTGGTCTACACTTTACCAAAGGAAATTACCGTGACCCAAAGGTTTGGAAACATTAATCCAAAGTCAACCATTCCTTTCAGCTGGTTAAACCCCTCTCAAACTTCTCAAGTACAGCATTCTGAAATATGACTTTCCTAAAGATACCTATTTAAGTTGATGGAATCAGCACTGTCTGCTTCCACTATTCCCCAGGAATGCATCCCATAGGCTGACTACTCAATGAACATATGTCCACAGATCACTTCATTTTATCCCCTTCACACGTCCTTGAGGCTGTGCACAAGGTGAACAATTCCTCACAGTCTACATGGTATGGCCTCTTTGGAATTTTACTCTGTCGGTTGTGTTAATTGTTACATGTACCGAGGTACAGTACAAAGCTTTTGTTGCGTGCTATCGAGTCAGCGAACCATTTACAGCATATACATAGGAATAGAGATTTAAGTGCGGAGTGGTTGCAATATGTGATTGTAGATCTGCTTCTGTGGCTAGCACGCAAATAATCGCCTGGGTTGGGCGCCATCTTAACTCTCAACCTTTCCTTCTCCAGCGAGATCCTGCTGAGTTTGCAGAATTGCTTCTCATCATTCAATTGCTCCACCCCTCAGTTCTCTTCTTGTTATTACCGTTATCTTGTCAGCAACTGCACAACCCTTACTTTATGAACTGTGCCTGCTGGAGCTGTACACAGCGTAGACACACAGTGTAATACAAGGTGAAAGATCACCTTCACGATAATAATGACCTTTTAACACATCTCAACATCGCAATTTCTTGACTGTATACAGAGCAAGGCTGCCAATCAGAAGCTAATTCTCTCTCCGTTTCCTAGCGTCCAGTCGCCATGGTTTTCTCTCTCCACACCCGAGGGCATGACCTATTTCTCGGCAGCAGATTTCCCCGTCACCTGTTCCCAGATGTTGATGATTCTTATTCTGTTCATCTTTGTATCAGCCCCCACCCCCACCTCCCCGCCATTTAGTGATGCAGCTCTGCCTGACATCTAGGTCCAGCATGGGGTAATGATGCTAAGCAACACCAATTGTTCCCATGTTGTTTATTTCCAGGGGAAATTGTTTAAAGCTCATCCTGAATTATAAACACTTCACATTCATTACTCCATCACATCCACAAAGTAAGATTGTGATTTGCTTGGAATTCACTATCTCAGTACATGTGTCAATAATAAACTAATACTAAGAACAATGTCATTGACAAGATCACAATGAAGTAAAACTGAAAGCAGCACATGCAGGTAAACAACAGACCACTCTGCTTTAAATTCAGATTGTTAGCAACTGCAGTTTTTTTTGTTGTTCAATCACCACAATCTCTAGTTTATGACTATTTATTCTCCGGATTCTCAAATGATTTTATGAATAAGAGTCTCTGTAAGTTTTGCACGACAAATGTCAAATTTGCTAGAGTTTGCAGGTAATCTTTGCCACTATTTAACTACAGGAGTAACATCTGTCTTCTCTATGTCCCCAGTCACCTCCCTGTGTTCAGTACTTGTGCCAGCATTCCTGTTATTCTCAACCTCAAATCCGTAAGGACCCTTGGATTAAAGATTCAGCTTGGTTTATCTGCTTGGGTCTGCACAGCTGTTCAGCAGCCCTGCTGGCAGTGATAGAGGTAGGAAGTGGAAATTTCAGAGTGAGTGAACTCTGTTGGTCAACTGTATTAGTGAGGTGTGTCGGTTCATGAACAGTTTTAGTTCTTAGGGCTAAAGGAATCAAGGGATATAGGGATAAAACAAGAATGGGGTACTGATTTTAGATGATCAGCCATGATCATATTGAATGGCGGTGCGGGCTCGAAGGGCCGAATGGCCTATTCCGGCACCTATTTTTTAAATGTTTCTATGTTTTGATTAATGAAATGTTAATGAACAATGCTGGTTAATGAACTATTATTTAGTGAACTGTGTTACTTAGTCAACATGTTAACTAGACGTACCATCAATCTCACCTCCCATCTTGCTGCTCTCACTCACTACTGAGAGCTCAATCCTGACGGCATCTCTCAGACAGTGGGTGAGGTACAAGAGGGTGTGCTGGGATCAATCTGCTGTCAAATCTACAGCCATCAAAGAGCTGAGCTTCTGGCCCCACAGCATCCAATAAAATATTAGAGCTAAATAATAAACATAGAACGTATGTGCATCATGGGACACACAACATACATTGCTGAGCATGATGCTGACTCCTCTAATGCATGTGATCCATATCCCTCCGTTCCCTGCATATCCATATGTCCTGCACATCTCCTTTAAACTTTGTCCCACTCACCTTGAACCTATGCCCTCTACTCTTTGAAATTTCCACACCGGGAAAAAGGTGCTGACTGTCTACTCCATCTGTGCTTGACATAATTTGTTTTTATCAGCTCTCCACTCAGCCACCAGTAGCAGAGAAACCAATCCACATTTTAACAACCTCTCTTTATAGCTAATCCCTACCAATCCAGGCAACATTCCAATAAACAAAGCATTAAATGCTGGAATAAGCAGATCAGGAGCACCTCTGGAGAACATGGATAGGTGACATTTCAGGTCAGGGACCCTTTGGACTACTGTCTTCAGTTCACTCCAGACTACTTCAGCTGCTCCAGCATTTTGTGCTTTTATTTGTAAACCAGCATCTGCAGTTCTTTTGTTCTGGTAAACCTGTTCTACCCCTTTCCAAACTGTCCACATCCTTCCTGTAATAGGGGTCAAGAACTGCACACAATACTCCAACCAAACTCCTAAAAAAGCTGTTCTCATGACTTCCTGACTGATATTCAATGCCACGACAAATGAAACCATGTTTACTATACACCTTCTTTACCACCCTATCAGCTTGTGTTGCCACTATCAGAAAAGCTGTGGGATTGGACTCCAAGATCCCGCTGTACACCCACTGGGTCTTTGCTGGGTCTTTCCATTAACTTTATACTTTTGCCTTACATTCAACCTCCCAAAGTACACCACCTCACACTTGCTCAGATTAAACTCCATCTGCCATTTTTCTGGCCATTCCAGTGGTTGGTCTCTATCCCACTGTTTATTTTGTTAGCCCTCGTCACAGTCTGCAACGACACCAATTTTGGTCTTGTCTTAGGAAGCTGATGATTTTACCGGGATGATTGCCTGCATCATGCTTAAATAAGAGGCGATAAAACCATGAAAGTAATTCCAGATTTTACAGTGAGCAAACCAGAGAGCTGCACAACTATATCACCTCATTAATGTGGAATGAATATTCATGGTAAGGCCATGTCCTACTCTTCAAACAAAAACAAAATAATGGCCATATTTTCACAGTGGTGGGGATTGGCCAAGACTGGAATCAAGTAAGTAGTGCCTCTGAGATGGAATCATGTTTCCACAAAGAATTTCAGTAATAAACAAGCTCATTTTCTAAACGTATTAACCTTCTCTGGGACCAGACTACAACAGTTGCAAAGGAGAGTCGGATCTTGTCACATCACCACCAGATGGCGGTGTCAGGCAGCATCGCTCTTCCCACGAGTAACTGTGGTCACAACCTCAGCCCCACTGTGCACTGCCTACCACCCACACCCCTTGTCACCCACCACCCGCACCCCTTGTCACCCACCACCCACACCCCTTGTCACCCACCACCCCTTGTCACCCACCCGCACCCCTTGTCACCCACCCACCCACACCCCTACCACCCGCACCCCTCGTCACCCACCACCCACACCCCTTGTCACCCACCACCCACACCCCTTGTCACCCACCACCCACACCCCTTGTCACCCCCACCCCCGCACCCCTTGTCACCCACCACCCACACCCCTCGTCACCCACCACCCGCACCCCTTGTCACCCACCACCCACACCCCTTGTCACCCACCACCCACACCCCTTGTCACCCACCACCCACACCCCTCGTCACCTCACCACCCGCACCCCTTGTCACCCACCACCCACACCCCTTGTCACCCACCACCCCCCACCCCTCGTCACCCACCACCACCCACACCCCTTGTCACCCACCACCCGCACCCCTTGTCACCCACCACCCCTTGTCACCCACCACCCACACCCCTTGTCACCCACCACCCACACCCCTTGTCACCTACCACCCGCACCCCTTGTCACCCACACCCCTTGTCACCTTCCACCCACACCCTCTCACCTACCACCACCCTCTCACCTACCACCACAATAAGCTGGGTTCCTAGCCTGTCCACTGTTATCAGCCACTAGGGAAGCGAGCCTGTTTGGTGAAGATGAGTATGAACCTGATGATACTTCTCCTGATTTAATTGATCCCGATGATCATTGTTGAAATGACACGATGAAGGAGTTCATAAGCAATAACTCCTGCACCTCCTCCAACCCCATCTACTGCATCCGCTGTTCCAGGTGTCAAATTCTCTACATCGGCGAGACCAAGTGCAGGCTCGGAGATCGCTTTGCCCAACACCTCCTCTCAGTTCGCACTAACCAACCTGATCTCCCGGTGGCTCAGCACTTCAACTCCCCCTCCCATTCCAAATCTGACTTTTCTGTCCTGGGCCTCCTCCATTGCCAGAGTGAGGCCCAGCGCAAATTGGAGGAACAGCACCTCATATTTTGCTTGGGTAGTTTCCACCCCAGCAGTATGAACCTTGACTTCTAATTTCAGATAGTTCTTGCTTTCTCCGTCCTTCCCCTCCCCCTTCCCAGCTCTCCCAAAAGCCTACTGTCTCCGCCTCCTTCCTTCCCCCCCCCCCCGCCAATGTCAGTCTGAAGAAGGGTCTCGACCTGAAACGTCACCCATTCCTTCTATCCCGAAATGCTGCCTGTGCCGCTGAGTTACTCCAATATTTTGCGTCTATCTTCAGTTTAAACCAACATTCAGATTCAGATTCAGATTCAGATTCAATTTTAATTGTCATTGTCAGTGTACAGTACAGAGACAACGAAATGCATTTAGCATCTCCTTTGAAGAGCGACATAGCAAACGATTTTGAATTAAAAAAATAAATAATAAGTGTCCGTGGGGGGGGTGATTGGCAGTCACCGAGGTACGTTGTTTAGTAGAGTGAAAGGAACATCTGCAGTTCCTTCCAAAACCTTCCAACACAAAACCTGTGGCCTGGTACAGTGTCTTCAATACACTCAGGTGAGATAGAAAGGAAAATGTTAGCGGAGTGAGGGAGCTAAAGTGTCTCAGTATCTACATGAGAAGTTGCCAGAATGAGGATTTGTGTCGCAGTGTGTTATTGGCAAAGGAAGATAGCAAACAATTCATTATTTATTGGTTTAATTGGAGACGCAAGGACTAAGAGAGGATTCAATTTAGCTTGTTAATTAATTAACCTGGATCAACAGACTGAAGTATAATTAATTAATGTTGATAAAATTCAGAGATAACGTGCTGGGAATATGAATGAGAGAGTTAGGTAATTACTTATTCGATTGACAAGGACACAAGAACTGCTCAGTGGGAATGTTAAAAGTGAAGCACAGTAGAAAATAAGGAATAGGAGCTGAAAATGTTTAATTCTTCTATATGTTGATTGGTTTCTATCAGTAAAGGAATGTGTATAAATTCTCAAATCACCCAAATTATGCCAGGAGGGGTAGGCAGGAGTCCCCTGTGGCAATTCCCCTCTCAAACAAATGACTAAAGGGGAAGTGCCAGCAGTCTAAAGAACATTAAAGTGGATAAATCCCCAGGGCTGACCAAGTGCATCTTCAGAACTGGTTGAAAACTTCAACGCTCAGGAATAAAAAGCATTGCAAAAAGAGGTGAACACTGCCCAGTCCATCACAGTAGTGACCCCCCCATTATCGAAGGTCCATCAGAGTACTGACCTCCCCACCATCGAAGGTCCATCACAGTACTGACCTCCCCACCATCGAAGGTCCATCACAGTACTGACCTCCCCACTATCGAAGGTCCATCACAGTACTGTCCTCCCCACCATCGAAGGTCCATCACAGTACTGACCTCCCCACTATCGAAGGTCCATCACAGTACTGACCTCCCCACTATCGAAGGTCCATCACAGTACTGACCTCCCCACTATCGAAGGTCCATCACAGTACTGACCTCCCCACCATCGAAGGTCCATCACAGTACTGACCCCCCCACTATCGAAGGTCCATCACAGTACTGACCTCCCCACCATCAAAGAGATCTACAGGAGGCACTGCCTAAAAAAAGGCAGCCAGCATCATCAGAGACCCACACCACCCTGGGTCAACTCTCATATCATTTGTGCCATTGGGAAGAAGGTATAGGAGCCTGAAAATTGTAAAGTTCGGGTTTATGAGCAGCCTCTTCCCAACAACCAGAAGGCTATTAAACACTACAACTTCCAATTAAGCTCAGAAACACATAGACTAGGAGAGGCATCGTTTTTGTCTTGTTGATTATTATTGAAACGTCACCCATTCTTTCTCTCCAGAGATTATGTCTGCCCCGCTGAGTTATTACAACATTTTGTGTCTAAAGAGTGTCATAGTTCCCTTGTGGGACACATGACAATAAAACACTCAACTCTTGACAAGTTGGGATAAGGGTATTTCTGTACAGTATAACTCAATGACATTCCAGTGGTGCATGACTCTATGACATGGGCTGTATTTTATGATATTCATACAACATTAGAATTCTGAAATGAATATTTATATAATATAATTGAAATTAATGTAATGATTTATAATAACAAAGCACTTTATCAACCTATAAATTATTTTTATAGTGTGGTCACTGTTGTATCCACTTGTCCACAATAAAATACTGCAAGACAGGACTCTCCAGCTGTTCTTCAAATAGTGCATTGAAATCTCTTCCATCTGATGATTTGTATAAAGCTCAGTGCAACACTACCTCGATGATACACATATTGTCAGCATCATGGCATCCTTCAGTATCCTGTAGGGTTCAGGTCTAAACTGGCACTTCACCTGCTCATTAGTCAACATTACATGAGAATATTGGCTCCAATAATCAAATTAGTTGACAATAATCAAACCAAATGGAGAAGTAAAATCAAATGGCCAAGTCGAATACTTTGTTTCCGAAACTAAAACAAATCTTTGGATGCATATTACAGTGATATAAGCACAAGAAAGTACAGATCTTTTCCAAACTGCAGGAGACTGTCAGCCTCAAGATTCCATGCTGACTGGTACTGTTTAATTTATTGCCACCCTCAGGCCTTCCTCTATCATTTAAACAGGATGCAATTTAAAATGTTTCTTAAAGACTTTGAAAATAACTATAGGTTAGGAGTTTTGGTAATAAACTACTCTTAAACCAACCATTGATCCAAAGCAGATGTAGCTGATTAGATCCATGTGGTGGTAACTATTTAATTAGAAAAAAATCCAAGCAAATAATTCTGACTTTCTCTGCTGCTAATTAGCAGTTTCTTTCTGAGTGGATCAGGGCAATCTGCAGGATGAGGCTATCTGCTCACTCAACGTGAATCAGGGCAGCCTGCAAGATGAGGCTATCTATTCACTCAACGTGAATCAGGGCAGCCTGCAAGATGAGGATATCTGCTCACTCAACGTGGTCCAGGACAATCTGCAAGATGAGGATATCTGCTCACTCAATGTGAATCAGGGCAATCTGCACGATGAAGCTATCTGCTCACTCAACGTGAATCAGGGCAGCCTGCAAGATGAGGATATCTAATCACTCAACGTGAATCAGGGCAGCATGCACGATGAGGATATCTATTCACTCAATGTGAATCAGGGCAGTCTGCAAGATGAGGATATCTGCTCACTCAACGTGAATCAGGGCAGCCTGCAAGATGAGGCTATCTATTCACTCAACGTGAATCAGGGCAGCCTGCAAGATGAGGATATCTGCTCACTCAACGTGGTCCAGGACAATCTGCAAGATGAGGATATCTGCTCACTCAACGTGAATCAGGGCAATCTGCACGATGAGGCTATCTGCTCACTCAACGTGAATCAGGGCAATCTGCAGGATGAGGATATCTATTCACTCAACGTGAATCAGGGCAGCCTGCAAGATGAGGCTATCTATTCACTCAACGTGAATCAGGGCAGCCTGCAAGATGAGGATATCTATTCACTCAACGTGAATCAGGGCAGTCTGCAAGATGAGGATATCTACTCACTCAACGTGAATCAGGGCAGCCTGCAGGATGAGGATATCTACTCACTCAACGTGAATCAGGGCAGCCTGCAAGATGAGGCTATCTAATCACTCAACGTGAATCAGGGCAGCCTGCAAGATGAGGATATCTATTCACTCAACGTGAATCAGGGCAGCCTGCAAGATGAGACTATCTAATCACTCAACGTGAATCAGGACAATCTGCACGATGAGGATATCTGCTCACCCAACGGGCACAAGTGGGTGCACAAGTGTTCAACTATTGGAACATTGCATTTTGTAATAACTAACAATTTATTATAAATATGATCCCTGTCTACAATAGCAGCACTTACTAACAATAAACTGAGTGGCTCAGCCCAGGGCTTGCGATCTATAATAGCTACATTTTCCCAAATGTGCATGGAGCTATTTATTTCATGCTCATTAGTTGTAGGAGCAAAATTTTAGGCCATTCGGCCCATCTAGTCTACTCTGCCATTTAATCATGGCTGATTTATCTTTCCCTCTCAATCCCATTCTCCTGCCTTCACCCCATAACCCTTAACTGCTGCAATAATCAAGAATCCATCAATCTCCATCTTAAAAATATCCATTGACTTGGTCTCCACAGCCTTCAGTGGCACTGAATTCCACAGACTCACCACCCTCTGACTAAATAAATTGCTCATCTCCTTTCTAAAGGTAATTGCAATTTGTTATTTTTAACATAAATGTTAGAATCTGATTGAAAAAGATCAAAATAACATGTTAGAGGCTCCACTCCAACCTTCCCATTGGATCTTAACTTCATGTAAATTGGTCCAGTTATGAGAACACAAGGTAATGAATGAAGTAACACACAGCTAGATTGGAGATTGGACTTACGAGAAGTTGTTCATTCAGAATGCTCTTCGTTCCTCCTTGGTTTACAAATATTTTCTTATTGTGGACCACGACTGGAGAGTGCTGGTGACTTTCCATAAAGATCAAAATGGGAAAAGTTCCCTCTGTTTTAATCTCTTCCACTTCAACTATAAAATTAAAGGAATCCCTTAAATGTCTGCTGTTGTCGTGGTAATAATTTACTTGGCCAGTGTTTATATCTTTCTGTGAGAAAGTCAAATTTGGTTCACCGTTCACGAGAATCTTTCCATGTTTAGGGGGATCTGTTACTTGATATTTTATTTCCGCTTCACTCCAAATGTCCATATTAGTCTCCACATTAAGAAAATAGCCATGGATATTTGACTCTTGTCCCTGCTGAATCAAAAATATGGAGTTATTGACTATTTCCAAGTAAGGTTCCAATGCATGAACTTCCAGTACAGCTTCAGTTTGATGAACACCATCAGAGACTTGTAGCTGGAAATTTCCTTGGTGCGCACCATGATGTTTAAATAACACAAGCTTCTTTTCCATGTCGTCCTGACTGAAGCGGGAGAGTTCATGGGCAGTGTCATCTGCGGAGACAATATTACCATTGGAGATCCCCCACTTGGTGTAAATCAATTGGGAATCATCAAAATCTGAATCTGCATCATGAAAACAAAGTTCTGCTGTGGTTAGTAAGTGTTGTCCATGCAGGGTCACGTTAAAAGTCTTATTCACCACTCGTACAGGTGGCTGATCGTTTATTGGTGTTATATAGATTTTCAATGTACCATGAATCACATTTGCCTCGGGTCCAGCATCTTCAAACTGTTCCACAACAACAAAACTAATCTTGTCTTCCAGTGTTTCAGTGTCATCGTGCTCATACATCAACCGCTCTTGGAGAATATCATCATTGGTAAAGATTGTGACAGGTTCCTTGGTGCTGGGCTGTGTGATCAGTTTTCCATGCTGAGGACCGTGGGTAATGTTATACACAAAAGCAGTGGTACTCTGGCCCACGGTGAGAAGTTGATCCTTAGTTATGGTTTGTGTACCTCCTTCCACCACAACCAATGCCCTACTCATCAAAATGGGCACATCAGGATCAATGCCAATTAATATTGGATAAGTATATATGGGAGAGTGCTGGTCTCCAACAAAGACCTGAAACTGGAAACTATCTTGGGTTTCTTCAGTGTTTCTGATAGTGGCCACATAAGTGAGCCCTTCTTGCTTTAAATCCTCCTGAGTGAAGCTGGACCCGGCTCTTAGTACCTCATCCACCACCATTAACTTTCCTTTATCAGGCGACTTTAGAATCACATACCTGAACAGGTTAGCAGGGATTGAAAGTCCTTCTATTGCAGCCTCAAGTTCATTGTGTGTAATCTTTCCTCGTCTTACATTATTCAACTCATTCGGAGATATTCTGAGCAGTGTTATTTTGGCGCTCTTTATTTTTATTAAAAATACATTCTTTTCAAGAACTTGCTTTCCAATTGTCACTGAAAACATAAGTTTCTCAGTAATGTTTTCTGTACGAAACTCTGGATCTGTGCTGACGTATCGAATGCGACCCTGTTCTAGATCATGCTGATGGAATGCCCTTGTTGCTTTCCATTCCCCAGTAATATCCGGTTTCTGTACCTCACCATAACGTAATGGCTCAGTAATGTTATACAAGACATCCACCTTCTGCTTGAATGCTTTTGTCTTCACGGACAGATTGCTGATGGTGATCAGACTCATACCTCCTTGTGGGAGAATTAAACCAGTGTTCTTACCCATTTTTACTTCAGGTTTCAGGGCCACAATTCTCAAGGGAGTTACATCACTTACTCTTTCTCCGTCATTGACCTGAAGCAACAATTGGGACAATTTCGCCCCATTGTGAACATAGCGTACATTTCCTGCTTTAAGATTCTGACATGAAAATTCTCTAATTCTCTGATTGGGATTTCTTACATCTTCAACATAGCCTTGATCTTCGCTATTAACTACAATGATCTTTAATTCAGCACAAACATTGTCAGCATCTATGGGTAGAATGACATCTGGACTAAGGGTTTTCCTGGTATTTTGAAGAATCATCATAAGATTCCCATTTGGGAAGATTAGTTCTGGCGCATCATCGACTGGGACGATGTTTACATTTAAAATATACCGTTGACCCTGCTTTAAACAATGAGGGATCTCTTGCTTGCTATGAATGGATACTTCAAAGATTATCTGATCAAGTAACTCTTCAGATCCGTCATGATAATATTTAATATGGTGACTGATCACGTCCAACAAAGTAAATGCTCTTCTACTTTTTGCACCTGGGATATTTAGTTCCAAATGTCCGTGTCTACCATCCTGAGTTATCTTGAAAACTACCTGGGAATTTCTTATTCCAATTCTGTGCAGATCAATTGTGGGGTTGATGTGTTTCAGCTCCAAGGTGGAACTTCCTGCTTCCTTTACAGCTAATTGTGTCAGATCTAATAGTCTTGTAAAATTATTGAATATTTGCGACATGTTTTTTGTGATCAAACAGGGTGGGTTGTTCATTAGAATGCCCCTAAAACTTTGCATGGGTACAGGTGAAACCTCACGTTCTAGCCCGTTTTCACCTTCTTCCATCCCCTGGCTCTCTTGGTCATTGCATTCAGTGCCAATAGCCCTAGTGACTAATGCATTGGACAAGCTTATTTGATCTGAGTTTATTTGTATATTCTGAATACAACCGATGAATGAGCCAGATATTGTTCTTTCTGCCAACACATAGGTGGGACCATGTTTAATTAATTCAGAAGATGTTTTGTTGTTTATTCCACCAATGAAGAGATGCCCTTGGAGACCCAGATATGCCTTCTTATTGTTAATTAGTTGCTTCTGAGATAATTTATCATCTACTGTAATTTGTACATAATTTATATTGAAAACCAGGTGAACACTGTGCCATTTCCCATCACTAACAAAATGAATATTGTCCAGTACATTAATTCCATTTCCATCATCAATTAAGACACGAAGATGACCATCTGCAATTTCTAAGGCAATAAAATTTGTCTGCCATCCCGCATGGTAAAGTAGAGGAGCCTGCAAAACCAGCGTCTTCAGAGAACACTCAAACTTTCTTTCTTCTTTTGTAGACCAGCTTGGAAAGGAAATAAAGGATCTTGGACCTAGAAAGTTAGCAGGATAATTGTGCCCTGCTGTGATTACATTGCTACATCCATGGTCTATGTTATGCTCAGGATAGGCGAGGAATGAGGATAAGATGTTACGATCATTAAACTCTGCCCTGGAAATACAACCTCTGAACATGGTGGATGTCCTTGATGCATCAGGGATCTTTGCCTCTCCAGGTCCACCCAAATACAAGCCATAATTAACTTGCAGTTTATTAAAATAGTCAGGCACTTCTACAGCAGTGGTGAAGTGTCCATCGATACTCAAGGTTAAAGCCCTGTTCTCATGAACAAGATGAACATCATGCCAGGCAAGATTGTGAAGCTTCAGACCTGTCCGAGAAATCAAAACCACTTCTTTAGATCCAAGTTGAAATTTCACCTGAAAAACAAAAAAAGTCCTAAATTACTTTTAATGGAAATTGGTAGCAATGTGAATGCTCTGTTCCACCAGAGTGTGTATCCCCTGAAGTTACGGTTGTGCAGTGGAGTGGACAGAAGCTACAGGGAGTCACCAGCACACGGAATGGATAGTTCAAGAGAGAGAGTTCCAAATATGAGTGGTTAGTGTTGGTCGGAAAAACAGAGACGGGCTTAAAATGAAAGAAATGGTTAAGGGTTGGTGAAATCCCATTAGTTCAAGTGTACTGATGTTCCAGTGACTACACATGGGCCTCCACTAAGCCAGGTATTTTGCACTGAGTATCTCAGTTTCAGTAGCATTTGTTCAATACACATACAAGGGTCTTGAGGGAGACAGCGGTGGGGATTGTGGATGCATTGGTGATAATTTTCCAAAACTCCCTGGAGGCAGGAACGGTCCCAGTGGATTGGAAAATGGCCAATGTAACACCTATATTTAAAAAAGGAAGTAAACAGAAGGCGGGTAACTATAGACCGGTTAGTCTAACATCGGTGGTGGGTAAAATGTTAGAGACAATTATTAAAGAAACACTAACGGGGCACTTGGATAAACATGACTTCATCGGACAGAACCAGCATGGTTTTGTGAAGGGGAAGTCCTGTTTAACGAATCTGCTCGAATTCTTTGAGGAAGTAACAACCCGGGTGGATAAAGGGGAACCGGTGGATGTGGTATACTTGGACTTCCAAAAGGCTTTTGACAAGGTGCCACATAAGAGACTATTGCTAAAAATAAAAAATTATGGGATTGGGGGTAATATATTAGCATGGGTAGAGGATTGGCTAACAAATAGGAAGCAGAGAGTGGGAATAAATGGTTCATACTCGGGATGGCAACCGGTAACTAGCGGGGTTCCGCAAGGGTCGGTGCTGGGACCCCAGTTGTTCACAATTTATATAAATGATCTGGAGGAGGGAACCAAGTGTAATATATCAAAATTTGCGGACGATACAAAAATGGGAGGAAAAGTAGGGGATGAGGAGGATAGGAAGAGTCTGCAAAAGGATATAGATAAGCTAGGTGAGTGGGCAACAACTTGGCAGATGAAATTTAATACTAATAAATGTGAAGTCATTCACTTTGGGAAAAAAAATGATAGGGCAAGTTATTTTCTAAATGAGGAGGAGCTGCGTTGTAATGCAACGCAAAGGGATCTAGGGGTATTAGTACATGAATCACTGAAAGTTAGTATGCAGGTGCTAGGGGGATTGAGTATAAAAACACGGAGGTCTTGCTGCAGCTGTACACAGTATTAGTGAGACCACATTTGGAATACTGTGTGCAGTTCTGGGGTCCATACTTAAGAAAGGATGTACTAGCCCTGGAGGCAGTGCAGCGAAGGTTTACAAGATTAATTCCTGCAATGAGGGGATTGACATATGAGGAAAGGTTAAGTAGGCTGGAACTCTACTCTTTGGAGTTTAGAAGAATGAGAGGCGATCTCATTGAAACATATAAGATCGTGAGGGGCCTTGATCAGGTGGATGCACCGAGGATGTTCCCAATGATCGGGGAAACTAGAACTAGGGGACATAGTTGCAGAATAAGGGGGGGCTCTTTTAAAACTGAGATGAGGAAGAACTTCTTCACCCAGAGGGTGGTTAATTTATGGAATTCACTGCCCCAGGGAGCAGTGGAAGCAGAAACTTTAAATATATTTAAGACTAAAATAGATGGTTTTTTAGCTGCCAAGGGGATAAGGGGCTACGGGGAGAGGGCAGGGATATGGACCTAGGTATGGTTAGTATAGTAAGACCTGAGTGATCTCCTGGACAAGTGTCGATCGCCTAGATTGGGGTCGGAGAGGAATTTCCCGGATTTTTTTCCCGAATTGGACCTGGGTTTTTATCCGGTTTTTTGCCTCCCCCAGGAGATCACGAGGTTCTTGGGGTGGAGAGGGGTGATAGCGGTATAAAGGGGAGGGTAGTGTCTTGTGTTCTGTGTCTTGTGTCTACTGTTTGTGGGTAAGTGTGTCTGTTTTAGTGTTCAGCCATGAGCGAATGGCGGTGCGGGCTCGATGGACCTGGTGGTCTGCTCTCGCACCTACTTTCTATGTTTCTATGTTTCTAAAATGTTGATAATCTGCTATCTGGCCATTTGGAAATCTGGATGGTTTGAATTCTGGCTCTTTGGGTAATGTCTGCCACACTCCCTTCCACCCACTGGCTTCCACGTTCCCTTCCACTCTCCAGGGCCCCAAACGCCCCTGCTCCCTTCCCCTGTGTGTGGCCCTGACTCCCATTCAACATACTGAAGCCTCCTTTCCCATGTTCCCTCTAAATGTACTCTGGAAAATTGATCATAATAGCATGTAACATCTAAATAAAAGTACATTTTTAAATGTTTAGGTAGACAAAAATGCTGGAGAAATTCAGCAGGTGAGGCAGCATCTATTGAGTGAAGGAAATAGGCAATGTTTCGGGTCGAGACTCTTCTTCAGACTGATGTGAGGGTGGTGGGGATGGGGGGGGAGGGGGAGGGGGGGGAAGAAGAAAGGAAGGGGAGGAGCCAGTGGGCTGAGGGAGAGCTGAGGAGAAAGTAAAGACTACAGGAAATTAGAGAAGTCAATGTTCGTACCGCTGGGGTGCAAACTGCCCCTCCAATTTATGGTGGTCCTCACTCTGGCCATGGAGGCCGAGGACAGAAAGGTCGGATTCGGAATGGGGAGTTGAAGTGCTGAGCCACCGGGAGATCAGGTTGGTTATTGTGAACCAAGCGGACGTGTTCGGCGAAGCGATCGCCAAGCCTACGCTTGGTCTCACCGATGTAGAGCAGCTGACATCGAGAGCAGCGGATGCAATAGATGAGGTTAGAGGAGGTGCAGGTGAACCTCTGCCGCACCTGGAAAGACTGCTTGGGTTCTTGAATGGAGTCAAGGGGGGAGGTAAAGCAACAAGTGTAGCATTTCTTGCGGTTGCAAGGGAAAGTGCCTGGAGAGGGGGTGGTTCGGGTGGGAAGGGACAAATTGACCAGGGAGTTATGGAGAGAGCGGTCTCTGCGGAAAGCAGACAGGGAAGGAGATGGGAAGATGTGGCAAGTGGTGGGGTCACGTTGGAGGTGGCGAAAATGAAGGAGGATTATTTGTTGTAAGTGACGGCTGGTAGGGTGGAAGGTGAGGACAAGGGGGACTCTGCCCTTGTTACGAGTAGGGGGATGGGGAGTGAGAGTAGAGTCACGGGGTATATAAGAGACCCTGGTGAGAGACTCATCTATGGTAGAAGAGGGGAACCCCCGTTCCCTGAAGAATGAGGACTTCTCCGATGCCCTGGTGTGGAACGCCTCATCCTGGGTGCAGATGCGGCGAAGACAGAGGAATTGGGAGTAGGGGATGGCGTCCTTACAGGAAACAGGGTGGGAAGAAGTGTAGTCCAGATAGCCATGGGAGTCAGTGGGTTTATAGTGGATGTCGGTCAGGAGTTCATCACCTGCGATGGAGATAGTGAGATCAAGAAATGGTAGGGAAATGTCGGAAATTGTCCAGGTGTATTTGAGTGCCGGATGAAAGTTAGTGGTGAAATGGATGAATTCAGTGAGTTGTGTGTGGGTGCAGGAGGTAGCACCAATGCAGTTGTCCATGTAGCGGAGGTAGAATTCGGGGATAGGGCCACTGTATGCTTATGTATAAAATGTTTATGTGTATTAATTTAGAAAATAATTTTCAATAGTCTGAACAATCTGTTGGTCTGACAGCACTTAAATCCCAAATGTATCAGATTATTGGAGTTTTACTGTAAGACAATAGACTTTAGGTCACATTTCTTAAGACATTGACTCCTCATGACTATTTCTTTATCAACTGTTTCTTTATCCTTTATTTATTTCATTTATCCCATTGCCTAAATTATATTTGGAAACCCTGGTTCACCAGGTGGTGGATAATCTTCATGTAAAACTTCAACACAGGACAATTTGTAAGCAACATGTGTGTTCCCAAAGCATAAAGCAGGATGTCTGGAAATATGCTCTCTGTTTTAGCTCTAGTTCAATATTAAATATAAATAATTACTAATGTGGTTAAACAGTTTATTCCATATATGGTAACTGTGGTTTGTTTCCCAGCCTAGGTACCAAAGCAGGGTTTGACTGTCTGCTGCAGACATTGCTTGCAGAAGAAGTCCCAAGTTTCCATTCATATCCTCTCTAATACCCAACATATCTGACCCAGTAAAGATGGTTTAGAGTAGAAAAAAAAGATCTTTCCAGAGTTAACCTTTGAAAGATGAAATTGGTGATCGTAACCCCGGAAATACTTCCCACATTCGAATAATCGCTGCCCATTAGTGATTTGGGCTGGACTCACTGTAGTACATGTCCATTATGTTCTTTAAAAAAAAAATGGAGGTATCTGATCAAGGACCCAGACTCTGTACCCGAACGTCACAGCTGTGATGTACAGGAAGTCCCTTCCTATTTTCACAGTCGATAGCTTAAATGGGACTTATTTTTAGCAGTTGCAGTGTTTATTTGAAGATATTTCAATGTTTCTTTGTCCATGACTGGTTTACTTGTTAATTTGATCATCTTGCTTGGTTGCTTTGCAAGATTTCCACATACCTTTTCATGGCTACACCACAGTGTGGCCCTTGGCACTTTGTGGAGCTAGAATTTCATGAAAGCTACGTATCTTTTACCAGTTGTCAGAATTGGAAACTTTGTCCCTGGGTACACAGGGCTTGACACATGCTGGTCATTTGTTTAACTCTGCTGTCCACTTTTCATGATACTGAGTCAGCTCCTTCACTGTAGGCATGTGCACTGCAAACACAGTCTTCAATACAGACAAGACCACATTGATCAATGTGTGATCCATGCGACTGACAAAAACAACACAGGGATACTGTATTTAGTCTAGGTTGGGTGTTGACTTCATATAAACCTAAAACATGGCTCTGTTCATATAAATATCGGCTTGGTACATGTCTGATGTAATGTTTGCTTCTTGCTAACTTGACGTGTGTAAACACCGAATGGGACATAGGGCAAAAGACATCTAATTAAGAGGATGGACTGAGGAACATAAATATTCAGAGAGGGGAGAGTCTTGAATGTTTCTTAACATTTTTGTGGTCTGGGAAAATCTTTTTTGAGAGACTAACTTGCTTTGGAAAGGATCCATAATAGATCAAGTTATATAAATATCCTAAGGTACAAACACATTTAATATACTAAATTATATTTCTTGTTTAATGATTCCTTATATTATGTAGACAATCCACATCTGGAATTCCCTTGGACATCCTACTTTGCCATTACAAACTCAATTATGCTTATAGGTGAGGATGTTGAGATGAGCGAGCGGGAGGAACCCTGAGCAAATCCAATATTTTTATTGATTTGTTTACAGAATGTTGGTATCACTAGCAAGGCTGACATTTATTGCTCACCACTATTTGCCCACGTGAAAGTGGGCGTGAGCCATTTGTTTAACTGCTCTGATCCTTTTGTTGAAGATGCCATTTGGTATGGAATTCTAGGATAGATCCAATGATGATGAATGAGGTGATATATTTCCTTTATGATGGAGGGGAACCTGCAAATAATGGTATGATGCTATGCACATATGCCGCCTGGCCCTATCCGTCTTGCTAATGATGATCATGTGTTTAGGAGGTGCTGTCACAGTGGCTTGAGTGAATGAGTGTAATGTTGGAGGTGGCACACACTGCAGATACTATGTGCTGGTGGTGGAGAGAATGAAGATGTAGTGCCAAAGTGTCCTGCTTTGTCCTAAATTGTAGTGTGTTTTTCAATGGAGTTGTGAATGCTGCAAACAAACAATGTGCCATATTAGTGGAGGATCCAGGATTACATGTAAAGGACAGAAGAACAGAATGTGTTTGTGTATGGGGACGACTCAAGGTGCTCACTTCTCCTTGATTCTACAAAGTCAATTATCCTGTGGCATAAAACAATGGAGGAACTCAGTGGATCAGGCAAAAGGGGTTTGGATCAGGACTGAGAGTGTGGAGAGAAGTGGGCCAATATAAAGAGGTGAGAGGTAGGGGTGAAATGTGCTAGTAAGTAGGGGATAAGGGACAGGCAGATGGAGTCAGGTTAGAGGAATGGGATAAGAAGAGTAAGCCAAGAGAGGAGAAATCCAGATGGATTGGTATGGGTGCTGAGCAGATGGAACCAGTTGGGGAGGGCAATGAACATGGGTAATGGGGATGGGGGTGCAGGAATGGAAAAGTTGAACAAATGGAGAGAGATTTGAGGTGAACTAGTCAGCCTGAGAAAGTGACACAGGGGATGTGGATTACCTGAAATTGAAAACTTCAATGCTCATTTCATTGGCTATGGAAAATCCAGGTGGAATATAATGCTTATTCTGCAGAATATTTCTCAACGTGTGACAAACTATTGCCAGAAAGGGCCTGATCTAAAAGACCAGGATTGTATTTTACACCTGTTAACCACATTGGATACCCAGTGTAATACCCTACCTGTATTTCTCCAGCATGTAATTCCATGAGCAGGTAATCACTGTGGCCTGCAGCCAAGAAGAGAATCCCGCTGTGTTTACTAGTCAGGAACTTCATGGAGAGCCTACTGAAAGTAGTTGACTCAAGCTCTCTCACTTCCACATAGCCATCTCCAAAGAAAGACACTGCAACACATAGTAAAATATATCAGTCAATGTGAGGACAGATAGAGCAGTATTAAATAGACAGGTCAGGCATAGCATGTACAATGATTCAAGAGCAATGTTCTTCTTGCTAAGTTTCTCACAGCTTGCTAAGATCTTAATTCTTTATTTGTGTTGTCTTGAAAATACGAATTGTTTTAGCTCAAAACTTTAGCTCAGTGTGGTTTTTTACAATAATTCAACCACTGGATTTATCATTTTGACGTGTTTTGTTTTCCAATTTACCCGCCTTCTGCCAAAGGACGTTGATTAGGAATATACCTATTCCCTCTACTTCATTCAATGATGCTCAGATTAGTTCCAATGCTGTGTCCATATGGCCACCTTGATCAGTGAACTTTGTAAAGGTTAAGGAACATATTTGGGAATTTCAAGTTCTGCTTGATTTCAGCTCCCACATGTGAACCTGCTGAGTGTGAGTAGCTCTTTCCAGCAGTATTTAAACGGCACAGCTCTTCAACCATCTCAATGGTGACTACACTCCAAATCTGCTTCTTCGGATGGAGGCTGCATGGAAATTCTGAGGTTATGGAGGATGCTATTGAAATTCTCTCCGTAAATGCACAGGAGAAAGTGAGCAATAACATTTGAGCTGGAAAAGAAACACACCCTGACATTGCAAGGAAAGAGAGAGAGCTTGGAAAAAAATGTACGTGAGGGAATGTCAATGAAAAATAGGCGACTGGTGGGTGAGGTGCATGTTTATAGTCTACAGTAAGTTTGGCAGGTCAAAGACGGAGATGAGAGTATATTTTCTATCCATACTATCTATAATCTATAACCCAAATTGCTAAAAATAGGCCCCATTCCTTTACACGGAAAATATCTTAGTGACTTGGCTCCAGTTTGGTTTAGTCAATTTGTATAGAGCAGGAGCACTGAATGAGTACAGTGCTGTTTTATGATGTATCCAACAGAATGACTCACTCTTTCCTGAGTAATTCTAGCAACCCTCAGATTATTTTCTTCTCTGACAGAATGTCTAAAATCCAAATTTAGTTGTTGGGCAGCAGTTCCCTTAGAGTACGATCCAAGCCCATCACAAAGCCCTTCTTGAGAATAGCAGGCACACTGCCCGTGACTGGCCTTTAGTTCTGTGTTTTATAGCAAGTGATTTTCAGTTACTCAAAGAAGCCCTGCTTACAGCTGCAGCAACAAGCTACAACACAAACCATGTTACTTTCTAAAGCAAATGTGCATCAAAGAATATCCACCAACACTGCCCTTTTGAAATACAAGGGCATCCTTTACAGAAGTAAAGTTAGTTCCGGGAAGAGCATTTGACATTTCAACTGCATAAAATTTAAAATGCAGTTTTCAATGTAGTTTAGCCTTCCGCTGTACTTAACATTTATGGGGAAATCCTGCTATTTTTAGGATTGGCTTTCGGAGTAGAATGATAGTAAGCCAGCAACTGGTGCCCCTAATTTTCTCCCCCTTCCTCCAGAAGATGCTGACAATCCATCTCTTGTTAGTTTGGGCACCTTTTAATATGATCACTCTTCACATTACCAACCCAGGTAATTAATTTTAGCTAGTTATTTGACCATGAAAGGCCCTGAAAATTGTGTTCTAGATGGACGGTGGTGAAGAAGGCTTTGCTATGCCGTCCTTCATCAGTAAAAGCATTGAGTACAAAATTTGGGATGCTATTTTGCAGTTGTACAAGATATTGATGAGGCCATATATAGCATATTGTGTTGAGTTTTGGTCACTCTGTTATAGGAAAGATGCCAGTAACCTGAAAGAGTTTAGAGAAGATTGATGAGGATGTTGCCAGGATTCAAAGAGCTGAGTTATCGGGAGAGATTGAGCGGGCTGGGACTTACTTCCTTGGAATGTACGATACTGAGGGGTCATGAAGGGAATAAATAGAGTGAATGCTCAAAGTCTTTTTCCCAGAATTGGGGAATCAAGAAATAGGGTTAGGGTGAGAGGGGGAAAAATAGGAGTTAAGGTGAGGGGGGAAAAAATGAACAGAAACCTGACAGAACTTGAGAGGCATAGATTGGACATTTAGTCAGAATCTTTTTACAAGGTGGAAATATCATATACAAGAGGGCATAGTTTTAAGGTGTGAGGGGCAAAGTTTAAAGGAGATGTACAAGGTGTGTTTTTTGCAGAGTGGCGAGTGCTGGAACTTGCTGCCGAGGGAGGTGGTAGAGGTAGCTATGGCAGACACGGTTCTGAGGCATTTAGGCAGACACAAGAACAGAGAGGACATAGATGATATGCACCATGTGCAGGCAGATAGGATTAGTTAGATTGGCATCATGGTCAGCACAGAGATGGTGGGCTGAAGGGTCTGTTCCTGTAGTGTGTTGTTCTATATCCTACATAAGATGGTCCTCCCTTTCTGCTCGTAATAATTATCCAAAATGTTTAATATAGGGATGAACATTGGGTGAGAACTAGTCTGGCTGAATAGTGCCTTAAGACAATGAGTCGCCTGAAGAAATCACCACCTAGGCTCATGTAGACATAAGGAATGGACACTTGGACCAGGTACAGAGGGGCTGAAAGACTACACAAAAATATTCCCCAGCATGTCAACATCTGCTAGAAAGAGAAAGTTAACCAGGTGAACATGAAGACAGCCAAATCTGCTAAAATACAAAGCCTTGGAAAGCTCTTGTAAAATAGTTTGGAGTCCTTAAGGATTATAATTTTGAGCATTATGGCAAGACATACATATCGGTCCTGGAAGAGATTATGCTTCTAGTTCACTCATGGTGACCTGGCTGCCTTTGTTACAGTTGTGCAATAGAACCAATGCTTATCTGAACAAGGCGCAGTAAAAGTTAACTTTGTCCTTTTGATCCTTGCCTAGCAGGATTGAATTGAGACTCGAAAACCCAATTCACAAGGCATCCTTAAGAATTTCAATGTGAACCAGATTTGAGCGCAAAACTCAAAGGTTTCTGTTCAATATATTATGCTAATCATTCTCCCCATCCACCCACAAGCTTTCTTAAATTAAGGCACCACACAAAATGTAATTCCTGTTTCCCACAGTGGAATAGAAATCCATCTGTCCCCATAAACATGCTGTGAACACGGGCTGTTTATTGTATCCAATGTATATTTTTAAACAGAAACTTAAAAGTACTGTACAGCGGTTTAATTAATTATTCCAAACTTTGTCCATGATATTCTTATGGGAACTTCTTATTTTACAATTAACTTCCTTGTGGGACACATTTGTGTTTAGATCTGAATGTCATAAAGTTCTGTTAATTAATAGTTTGCATTATAAATAGCATTGTTTTTACAACAGCCTGAATTGCCTGTTAAGAATAACAGGTAGATCCAAGCCAGAACAAAAAATGTAGAGGTAATTGGGTTTATGTTCAGAGGGGAGAATTGCATTCTCATTCACATTCTCATTCAGAAATGGACACTTTAACAGAGATTTGGGTTAATATACAAAAACAAATTTCTAGGCATGGCTGAGTGTCGTGCTGCACACAGTAGCTTTTAATCCATAACAATCAGTATCAGAATAGATGGTGGATTATTATCTGTTGGATTGTTAGAATTTGCTCTTGAAAATGAAATATGAGGCAAATCAATCCTGAGTGGAGAATTCAGGAATGGATTAAAACAAAGTGTTGCTTTTATACAAACGGGAGGGGTGCTGACATCAGGTGTTTCCAGCACTTGCTCACACGCCGAGTTAAGTTTTCAGCATCAACCAGAAACAGCTGAAATCTCACAACCCTTTCATTAAAGCTTTTCAAAGCAACTATGTAAAAATGTCAATAAATATTCACATGTATAATTGGTTAACAATTTCAGCAGTAGAGAGATAGTATAGGAAAGGATGTTTTTGATATATTATCAGTTTGGTGCTGCGGGAGCTTTGCTCATGACAGATAACTCAACTCAAGTCGGTACACAAACGAGGGTTGAGGTGGGCTCAGGAAATGTGGCAATGAGATGCTGGTGATAAATCAATGACTATTCGACCTGCTGGAAAAATGCAGCTGGAGCAGGAATTGAACAAAATGTGCTGGAGAATGTCGGCCAACTTCAACTCTGAAACAAGACAACTCTGACTGTGCACACATTCAGCCAGAAGAGTCATCGTAATTGTATGTGAAACTGAAAGCTGAATGTGTGCTCAGTTCAGGATTTTATTTTAAACACATCAAACACCATCCACCAAGGTAGATTACTAAGTTAACACAACCCTCATTGTGACACCGAAGTATTACTGTACATTGAATGGTTTCCACCACCTATAAAATTATGAGCGATTGGTGAAGGAGCCAGATCAACTGACTCAGGCAAAGGACCCTCAGCAAAGGGAGCATCAGCCCTGGACTAGTGGTCAAGGGATTATTAGTATGGGACATTGGCAAAGTGACATCAGTCAAAGGGTCTCAATATAGGGCATTGGTAAATGACATCAATAAAGGGATATGTGTAAAGGAGCATTGGACATCGGGCATTAATATGGCATCAGTCAAGGGGCATCAGTATAGGGCATCAGTAAAATATATTAGTCATGCATCGTGTCAAGGATAGCCAATTGTCAAATTTCTCTCTCAAATCACATGAATTAGCATAAAACTACCATCTGTTTAATTCTGTCACGTTCTTTACTACAAATCAGGTACAGTTGAACAGTTACACTGTTATTCAGTGGCCTGGAGTAATGATCCAGCAACACATGTTCAAATTCAACCACAGCTGCTGGAATTTGGGATAGGAAATGAAACTTGTAACTTTAGCATCAACATGGTGACAATGAAGCTTCTGAATTGTCAAGGAATCCCACCTGGTTCACTATTGTCCACCATCGTGAGCAAGGGCAATCTGCCATCCTTACCCCAATCTGTGCTAACTGTGGCAGACAATGCCCTCTAAAATATTTTATTAAACCTTCAGTTCTGGGGCAATAAATGTAGGTCTGGCTTCTCACCCATATTCTACAAACAAAACCTAAATTCCCACCCCCAATTACTGCACCTCATGGAAAATGCTCATATTGTGAAATTGGCAGATACGGTAACTGATGTAAGTCTGTTCTTGATTTTAATCTCATGCAGTGAAGTACTTAGCAAAAGGTAATATTCAATAGAATTAAAATAGCATTTCAGCAAATAGATTCTAAACATTTTTTTTGCATAAAATTAGACATAGTACAGTAAAAATGCCTTTTTACTAATGGAAATTTTGTTAACAAATGTTTTGTTTTAAGTTACCCCAACGTTCACTTTAAATGCTTTCAAACTGGTTTGCTTCCAGAGTTCTGACAGAACAGGTTGCTAAGTTTGCTGGATGCAACAGAGTCATTTCTATCTTTCCCTTCATGGTTGGCAGGATAATTCAGAATGTGGGACTGTGGTTTATATGTTGCTCCACTCTGTACTGACTTCAATATTTTGGAATAAACAAGTTAATCCTCCCTCTCCTGTTCCTGGTCTGATATAATTTATCTTTAAATTCATCGTACTGGAGAGAGTCTCTGATCAAAATATAATTTACAAGACATAAGAAAAACTAAAAGGACATTTGTTTTAAAATCCTGTTTGTAACTGAAACTTGCTGTAAGACAAACAATAAAGAACCTACTTTTACATGTACAATGTTCAAAACCATGCTTTCTGCTTTCTTACAGTAAATATTAATTTTGGAGTGCTATCTTTCACGAACAATAAGTGGTATCTGACCAAGTCCACTGAAGGAATTAAAAATCATGGTTACATAGAAACATAGAAAATAGGTGCAGGAGGAGGCCATTCGACCCTTCAAGCCAGCACCGCCATTCATTGCGATCATGGCTGGTCGTCCCCAATCAATAACCCGTGCCTGCCTTCTCCCCATATCCCTTGATTCTACTAGCCCCTAGAGCTCTATATAACCATGTAACAAAATAGTCATCATTTGGGGGAGGTATTGACTTTGGAAGAATGTTAGAATGATCCTCCTGAAAAGAACCAATAATTAAATTGTTTTACTGACCAAATTGTTACTTCTATATATGGTTCAATGTGTTTTCTTCCACTTTTATGAAGGTACCATTTCTATGCATAAGCTGAAAGTGGATTATCTTTTTCCCCTACTCTTAAAGGTACTTTGAAAATAAGCAAAAAACATGATGTTAAACGATACATTTGTTAAGTATATGTGCAATTGAGCCCTGGAGGAGCCTTTTTTTTAATTGGAGCTTCTAACCAAATGAGTTGTTTTATCCAACTAAATTATATATCAGTTCTTTTTAACTGATTTCCAACTTATCAGCTGCAGCACACAAGGAACTCTTTCCTACTGTTAGTCTCAACTGGAAGCCAGACTAATTAGTAACAGATCTAAGGAAAGTATGCATCATGCCACCCTCATGCTCATTCTGCAGTTACTCAAGAGAAATGGCCCTCCCAACATACGGTTACAATAAAGGGAAGCAAAACGTTGTGAGGAATGTACTGTCATTCCGCAAGAGTGGAAACGCTTTAAGCTCCTCAGCCACTGACTGAGCTCAAGTGGCCCAACATCCCTGTTCCCCTCCCATGTATGATGAACAGTGAAGGCAAACCAAATCAAATTTATCTGAAAGAAAGAGCAAACACCTACTGTCGTTGACTGTAATTTCTCATTGCAGGACATTATTAAATGTTCAGATAATAATTTGCACAGAGATCTTTTGTTAAAGCATATACAATGCACCATATAGTACTGGTTTTCATTGCAAAAAGAGGATATTCAGTCAGTGGAGAAGGTGCAAAAGCTATTTGCAAGGATGACCCCTGGACTGAGAGTTTATCACAATCATTACAAACTCACCAGACTGTGGCTCTTTTCTCATTAAATAAAATATAAGCTAAAGGGTGACTGTCAGAAGACCTTATGAAGAGGTTTAAAAGATAGATACTGAGGCATTTCAACTTGTGGAAATGTCTGGAACAATGGTTAGTAAATGTTAAATAATCATGAATGACTAATAGAAAATTCTGCTGAAAGATTTTTAACCAAGGAACATTTAGAATGTTGATTGTTCTGTACATGGAGCTATTGAGGCAACAGCAGGAATACACTGAAATGGAAGCCAGGTAAGAATATCGGGGAGAAAGGAAGGAAAGATATATTAACATAGTGAAATGTCTAGCTGGTTCATCCAAATTGCCTTTTGTGTTGTAAATTCTAAGCACCTGAATATCAAAAACATTATTTTATTAGTGCTATGGCATTGGATAATTTCACCCTGGTAGACTTCACATACTCATCCTACACAATCTTCTGTTTTGTTAAAATCTCCTCATTCCACAAAACTCAGTTCCCTCCTTCACACTTGCATCAGTTTTCTCACTTTACCTATTATCAAGCCACTAAAACTCATCTACATCTGAGGGATTTGTCCTGTCTTTGTGAAGAATGATAACCTTGTTAAGGCTGTAGATTCAAATGGAATGTGGAGCACTTCTACAGAGCTACCAAGCAGAATGAAGTTAATTAATTTAGATTATCAGATGTGATTGTATCCTTATCATCGAAATTGACCCTTTAACTAAAACATAATCATACAACAATATTGAAGAAGGGTCTTGACCCGAAACGTCAACCATTCATTCTCTCTTGAGATGCTGTCTGTCCCGCTGAGGTACTCCAGCATTTTGTATCTATTTGCAATACAGCTTCTGGATTGCACGAGGAAAAACGTACAATTATAATTCAAAATCGGGCTTCAATGAAGATCAATAAAAGAGGACTCCAATGTTGATCACAAGAAGAGAACCAATAGCAGGAGTAGCTATTTAGCCTCCCAAGCCGAATTCACTTTTATTGAGATTGTGGCTAATCCAAAATTGCTGCTACCAACATGTTCCCTCCATATTCCTTAACTCTCAGCCTTAAATATATTCAATGGTGCTATTTTGACTACTCCCTGGGTTGATGGAGAATTCCCAAAACATTATCATGCTCTCGAAAGAAGTTTCTCCTCATTTCCATCTTAAAAGCCAATGGCTGCCTCGCCAACAGTCTGTCTGTCCTTTCCTTCTTTGTGTTTTAATAGTATGTGCTAAATGTATGTTTTAGTGTTCTTTGGCTTGTTTTATGTGTGTGTGGGGGGGGGGGGGGGGTGGTGGGGGGGGGGTTGGGGAAAGGTTTTCTAATCTGGAGGAGTCGAGCACAAACCAGAAGACTGCATTTCCCATGGGTCTTTATAATCACAACATGCATCTTATGTTCTATGATGGGAAAAGGTCATTTGAGTCATTGTAAGAAAACTTGGGAACATTTTTTAAATTTAGTTCTTGTGCTATATTGATATTATAATTCTACTGAGGAATGAGAGTGGAATACAGTAGGTGGCTGATGCTATGGTGAACATTAAACATCAATGACCAAAGCCAAATCTTTACCCTGGGAATTGATACTCACCATCTGTTTCACTAGATTCTTCCGGAGGTTGACAACTATCCAAGAACCAATGTTTTTCAGCATTTAACCTAATCTTTTTCCTTCCAAATGTTCATGGATACAGTTTCAATTAAATTATCTGATTGAATTTCATCTGTCCCAATGATCTGGATTATATGCCTGTTATGTCCCTTTCATACTTCGAGATCCCCACAATCCTTGCTGCATGAGCCAGTTAGCTTTATTTTTACTTGGGATAGGAGGGGCAATGGCTGAGAAAGGATTTTTTGATGGAAACCCCAAGTTTGTATCCACCTGCTGCCTCTGGTGCAGCAAAGTAGCTGGGATAGATAATCAATAAACTGTAGGGAAGTGGGACATTACAGAGACCTGGACTGAATTAGATATCATCGAGAATGCGTTAATTATCAGAGGTTGTGGTTTGGTAATCACAGGGTTCCAGTCGTTCTCTGATAAGCTTATTGGGTCTGATTCTCCTAGCCAACGCACATGAAGCAATACCTCTTAAGCTTAACCTATGTTGGAAGGGCTGGATCTATAAGAGGTTTCTCCATGTCGGATAAGATGGTGAAATCCATCTTCTTAAAGAGCTTGGTTGCCTGCTCCTCATCCTTCCAATTAAAGCAATGTTGCAATGTGGTTGGGTAGAGCTTGTGAAGTTAAAATGGTCCCCCCTCACCCATCACAACCCATCCATTTTGGAGGTAAATTTTCCTACTGATGCATACAGTTTTATAATCACTCATAACTATCTACAGACTGTCACAATTATTAGGGTGTGGAATTCTTGGTTATATTCAGTCTGAAGTAGGCATGAACTAATGAATTCACTATGGTGAACACCGCCCAAACCATCACGGATACTAACCTCCTCACCATCGAAGGGATCTACAAGAGTTGCTGCTTCAAAAAGGCAGCCAACATCATCAGAGACCCACACAACTCTGGCCACGCTCTCCTTTCACTCCTGCCATCGGAAAGAAGGTACAGGAGCCTGAAAACTGAAAACTGAAAGGTTCAGGAGCAGCTTCTTCCCTACAACCATGAGGCTGTTCCGTTTCAGGATATATGGCAATAAAACAAACTTAACTCCTGGCATGTGTAAGGGTTCTGCTCACTCAGTCTGACAACGCCCTCAGATTCATCGACGGATTTATTTTTAATAATAGTCAAAGTCAGGCACAAAGATGTCCATTGAAACTCAGTTGTTAGTTACATTTATGTTTTGTTTCCATTTATTTAATGTAACCACAGTGAGGAATCCCTGTGTTTTTCATTGAATCACAAAATTAGACAATTGGGATATATCTGTTCAATTACTCATGCGGACTATTCCAGTGCATTTAATGTGAAATGAGCTTCCAACATTTGTATTTGTGGAAACATTTTTTTCTTGTATTTTTAGCTGTGGATGGGAGTGAGGGATATACTGACTGGGTCACTGTGAAACGGTATGAAACAAGTTTAGCCTTTCATTGAAACTTGGAAAGGATGACTAACAAATACGTTAGTTTCCATGTGTTTCGTCAAACAGGATTTGATTTAAAAATAAATGACTAAAATATAATTATTTTTTAAGCTATGCTGAAAGAAAAGCCTGAGAACTGGGTTTGATCATAGGTTCATAAAGGTCAGGGTATAAGAACATAAGAATGTAAGAATTAGATTCAGAAGCAGGCCATGTTGCTTCCTGTGTGTGCAGAGTTAAAGTTGCAAATTTTCAGTTGAGGCATTAAACTGACTGTTCTGGTACTTCAGGTAGTCATTAAGAAACCCATCATGCTATAATTGACGAAAGAGTAGAAAGTATTCCACGTCAACATTCCTCCCTCAACTCTTGCTAACAAATATTGGGTAACTTGATGTTGATCGATCTACTGTCATGCCTCACCTCCATCAGCCACTTCAAAATTGATCAATTGATTGTGAAGAACCTTGAAGTTTTGCACAGACATGAAAAGACAATACTTACTTTTATTTCTACCATAAACCTTCCTAAAGGGCATAAATAAACAAGGGATTGAGATTTCACCTGAGAGTGTAGCTTGATTTATTTATCAACAAGATGTACTTTTGACCGGCAGGAAACCATATGATGCATATATTTCTTTAAGACATGCAGTCTCAATATTGATTATCATTTCTACCTTTTTGTTGGCGGAAGGATTCCCAAATCAAATTGCTTACCTTGCACATGTTTTAGTTTAGCAGAAGTGATAAACTATGCAGGTTTCATTTCATCTGATGGTCTATGTAATTCTCTTGGAAAATGTATGATTGTGAAAATTGTATATTGCCAGCACTCGTGATCATGGCTGCATCTGTACTAGTAATTTAACTTTAGCCAGACGGATAATCGGTAGAGTATACCATGCTTATGAATTTATAAATATATGAACACGAAAATAAATTCATATTTTATTTTTTATATCAATAAAAAAAATCTCAGGAAATAAATGGATATGATCTATAATTAATGGTTTATAAATAATTTAAAGGATAATTATAACGTTGCCATTCTTTTGCAAAAGACATGCTGCGTTATCTGAAGCCATCCCACAGACAGGCTTGAATAATACATTTATTCTGTCAGAAACCACAAAATCTCAAAAAAAGTGTAAGTATTGACTGTGATTGGTAATCATATCACAATAAACCAATTGAAGTATTGAAGTCAATAAAAATAAAAATGGACAAAGATGTAAAATGGGCTGTCACCCCATCACCATCTGTTCTACATTACTGCACTAATTCAGGATCAACCCCATGCAGGATTACTGAGGCAAGAGCTCAGTGCTCAACTGTAAACTGCACAATGCTCCAGAAGCAATACTGACCCATCATATTTTATTTCATTCACTTTCACCAACACAATAAAAGTTCTATATTTTAGTCGCTTCCAGGACATCAGGTACTTCTTGAAACTCTGCCAGTTCCCTGCAGAAGAATGCCCACAATATAATTAACATTATTTATGTTAATTATAACAGTGTTAATTACATCTCCAGCTTTTCTTCATTACAGACCTCTTTCATCATTGACAAACCTCAATTGTGCACGCTTCAGCGTCCATGTACCACAAACTTTCACATCATTTGCCCTCCAATATCGGACTACTTTGTGAATTGATCAGTTCCTACACAATTGCTGTCCATCCTTACATTACTGGTTAAAGATTAGGAATAGTGATGCCTTAGTCCTTTCTGTCTTCTCTGTGCATCCCGCTACAACTGGATCCTTGAATCCTTATCAATAGATCATAATCTGTAAGAATTGCCAGCAACACTTCCTCCTCGATAACCTTCAGCATGGGGGCACCTCAAGGCTATTTGCTCAGCACCCTGCTTTACTCAATTTATACTCATGGCTGTGTAACCGGACACTGTTCGAACTCCATCTTCAGGTTCGCCGACAACACTACTGTTTTTGGACAAATTATAGGTGACAATAAATCGGAGAGGGGGAAATCGATTGACTGACCAAATGGTGCCAGAACAACAACCTTGCTGTCAATGTCAGTAAGATCATGGAATTGATTATGGACTTTGGAAGAGGAAGGATGAGCGACCTGGTTCAGCAGCTCAATCGCTGGAGAAGGAAGAAGATTGCCAAAAGTGGTGAATGCTGCCCATTCATATATTATTGGTCCATTTGGGTCAGAAGTAAATAAAACATACTTGACGCTTGACCAATTTCCACCCTTTCACTGGCCATTACCTTTGGCTGACTCAGACAATTAACAACCTATGCCTACAATTGGACACTAAGCTAAACTTTGATTTTGTAACTTTGATCATCTGTCACCAACTACTTCAAACTTCTGCTGCTGAAAGCATGACTGTCACATCTAGATGAGTATCCTGATGTGCTCTGATCTGCCCTCCATCTTGCATGGACTAGTTCATCCAAAAATCTCATTGCATTAGTAATGTGACAACATGAAACATGAATTGACACCAAATGGGAAGGAAAGGCAGGCAGATTGAATCTGAATAGTAAAGGTAATAGCTAGGTAATGGAAAACAAAATGGTTGGAGCAGGTTTTTGAAAGCAGGGCAGAGTTGAGACTATATATAACTATATCATGACGAGTCCTTGAACTCACAATAATCATGTCAAGTTTCTGCAGGATGTTAAAGAGTTAATAAACAACATAACTGGGTTCAGCTGAAGCCAAAATGTGTTCTAGGAATCCGCAGCCAATCTGGCAGAGCATGGTTCAAAGTTAAGGCATATTTCCAAATTCCTTTTATTGAAAACTGACATTGTAAAGAAAATGGCAGAGGTTACCAATCTACTCTGAACAAACGGTACTCAGCTGTGTCACCTAGCTCAGAATATTACACCAACAACTTTCACTTATAGGGTGCAAAAATGTGCTATGTAGAATTATCAACATAGCTAAATGATGAGATGTCAGCAGATGACCGAAGGCTTAGTCAAAGAAATAGACATTTAGGAAAAGAATGCAAAGAAATAAAAAGGTTTCAAGAAATAAAAAGTTTCCAGAATTTGGATGTTGAGGCAGCTAAGGAACTGACCACAAATATTTAAAGCTGGAATTGAAAGAAAGAATACAGAAATTAAAGCAACGCAGAGATCTCTGAGAGTCATGATGTTGTAAGGAGCTTACAGAGGGAGGGAAAGGTAAGAACATGGAGCGCCTTGAAAACAAGAAAGAGAATTTTGAAATAGTAAACATAAATGAATTTGTTAAATTAAATTGTGCTCATCCTCAGTGGAATGCAGGATCTATATATAGATAGATTCAAATTTATTTCTACAGGTTATCTGTTTGTACAGGAAAATGCTGCTATGCTCTGATGTCATGCAGATGTAATGCGGCATGAAGGGAGATATACCTCTCAATGAAGCCTGTTTCTTCAACAAATCACATAATTATATGACTTATGTTATCGATACAAGTATTAATCTCCTGGAATATATTGGCAAGGCTGCTGTCTCCAGAGATAAATATAGTGGAACTCCAAATGCCAAATGATTCACTCCCAATTTGGCATCATCATGACTCCAGTAGCACAAGAAATATCACACTTGACTTTGTATAGTTCTGTCAAACACACACTATGTTACATTTATACTCAAGTTTTGTAGAATCGAAAGACTGGGCCCTTTTTTTGCTTCAAAGATCAGGTATAACAAATTGCTCTATCCCAATCAGCAGCAACTAATGAAGAACTGCTGGAAATTCTTATCCTGCCAAGCAGAGAATCCACATACACAGCTTCAACCAAAAAGTGAATTTGATAAAATAAAATAAAAGTAAAACAAATATAAAAGTTCCAACCTCGCTGTCCAGGATTATGCCCCAGAACACTAATGCCAAATTCATGGGATATGAGTCATTTTAATTGCATTGTACAACTCATCAAAGGTAAATCAAAAGCTTCAAAAGTGCTTGAAAATTACAAGATGAAATGTGCAATTGTCATGAGATTTAGGGCAGCGTTTCAAGTATGTGAGGATAATTTAAACTTGAGGCCCAATGTTCCTTTCCTTACCCATCTGTTTTTTCAAAAGCCTCTGTAACACAAGGACTGGGATCAAGTCTAAGAAATTGAATTTATGAAAACGTCTAATTTTTAATCTGTTCTTTGTAAAGCAAATATTTATTTTTAAGTTGAAGGAAAAAGAATAAGAAAGTTTCTTGGTGAATAATTTTTGTGAAAGATGAACGGCAATGAGGAGTAATTGTTGTCCATTAGTTACTATTCCTATGAGAGAGATATCACAATTATGTAGAAAAAAAGGGATCAAAAGTGGAGGGTATGTGGAATTCTTGAGATACACATCCCAGACACGGCCTGAAATGTGGGTGCTCCATTAAAGTCAAACTTGGGAGTAATAAATGCTAAGAGCATATTCTATAACAGCAGATTGTTTGCATGATTGCTTCACTGTAGAAAAAACAATCTCAATTTCACCACTATCCTTGTGCTATGGCCTTTTATTTGGTCATATTTTTCTTTTCTTTTTGATGTTAATAATCCTAGTCAGTTCTTTGAATTTTCATTTATTGGTCTTCCTAAGCTCCTACCCAACGTTCCATGCAGGTATACTCACAATGAATAAACTTAGAGCCATGGGCATGCTGCCTGTAAACAGGTCCTTCGGCCCTATAAGCCCATGCCAACCACAGTACCACCTGCCCATATTCCACTATATCTTTCCTAACCATATACCTGTCCAACTTATCTTTTAAAGTGATAACAAGGAACTGTAGGTGTGTTATACCAAAGATAGACACAAACTGCTGGAATAATTCAGTAGCATCTCCGGAGAAAACAGATAGGTTTAAAACTGAGATGAGAAGAACTTTTTTCACGCAGAGAGTGGTGAATCTCTGGAACTCTCTGCCACAGAGGGTAGTTGAGGCCAGTTGATTGGCAATATTTAAGAGGGAGTTAGATGTGGCCCTTGTGGCTAAGGGGATCAGGGGGTATGGAGAGAAGGCAGGTACGGGATACTGAGTTGGATGATCAGCCCCTTCATGTTGAATGGCGGTGCAGGCTCGAAGGGCCGCATCGCCTACTCCTGCACCTAATTTCTAGTTTCTATGTTTCTATGTGATGTTTCGGGTCAGGACCCTTCTGTTAGGACACGTCCACAGAATTGAAGTCATGTCTGATCTGAAGAAGGGTCCCACCTATCCATTTTCCCCTGAGATGCTGCCTGACCCACTGAGTTACTCCAGCATTTTGTGCCCAATTAATTGTTTTTTTTTCTCTCATTTCACCCAGACTTCATAACTATATAATTACTCAGCATCACCACCTCACCTGCCCCACAAAGTCTTCTTATTTACTAGAATTCACACAGTGTTAAAAGCAACACATGGCATTAATTATGTCCAGGGTCTTACCTCCCCAGAGGAGCATGGGTAAAGCTCAACAGATTTCAAACTAGGATAGAGAGTGACATAATTATTTCAGAAACAAGGGTTCTGAACTTAAAAAAAGGTAACTTTGAGGGTATGAGATGTGAATTGGCCAAGATAGACTGGCAATTGATTCTTAAAGGGTTGACGGTGGATATGCAATGGAAGGTGAAGCAGTGAAACTGAACCTATCCAACTCTTCACCCTAAGACCACCCTACTGATGTTTCCAAGGGGGATCATTTGACCATGATCAGGTTGAGAATACTTATTTGTGTTTTTCACTCTTTCAGTGACGTGATGAGAGTAACCTTCACACTCCAGCTGCTGCCAAAACTGAAATAATTTAATCCAACACATTGGAAACAGGAGCACATGGCAGCCCCATGGCTTCACCCTCACTGCCTTTCTTACACATTTACACTTTGTCATCCAGTTCTCTGGTCCCTGCTTACACTGCATTATAAAAATATTTTTACTCAGTCTAGAATATATTCTGTCTTCAAATATCTCTAATGGAGAGAATTCCAATGATTCACAATGTGGGCAGACAATATTTTCCCATTAAGCCCCTGGGTATCGAATTTCCAACCAAAGGAAAAAGTCTCTCAGCATCTGCCCTGTCAAATCGTTTCATGTCCAAATCTTCTACTCCTAAGTCCTAAGAATATTACCCCAATCTGTGCAACCCTTCCTCACAGGATTGCTCTCTCAACCAGTTCTATGTGGAAACTTTTCTGGTCAGTTTCAGTGCATCCTAAGTGGTAAATTTAGCACTGAGTCGCAGCGGATTTCATGAAGTCCTCTTTGATTGTTGTGTCTGCAGGTATTAAGCACCATGACTCCGGCCAACAGCCTCAGTTCAGTGTTGGGGAAGAAAAGGCTGGTGATTGAAGTGATGCTTTACTCCCTGAACGGCGAATAAAGAATGAGAGAGCAGGAGACAGAGAGGAACCGTTTTAAATGTGCTGGTATTCCTGAAAAGATATAGTTGGAAATTCCAATGAAGATTTAACCCTGCTTGGAGCACTATTAATTATAACATTGATAATTCCCTCTCTCAATTGCAATGTTACAGTAAAAGCAACATCTCCTGCAATGGGCAGAGTTGTCTGCTGCTCCCATGTAACCCCCTTCCACAGGTCTCTGAACATCTTCACAGACATACCAGGGGATTTGACCTCCCACTTGACCACTTTCAGACTTTCTGCCCCCTCTACTGCCATTCCAGTTGCCCCTGTACTCCTACTCGTCTGCTCCCAGGTAAACTAAATAATTAGTCAAAATGAGCCCCAAGCCTAAATTGTGCCATCAGCAAAGATTCCAAAAGATGCCAAGAAACATTCTTCCCCATTATCAAGAATGAAACAATATTCAAGGTTTTAAACTTTTGAAACACTTGGACAGGTCCTCAAGCCCCATGTTCTGGCTCAAGAATACAAGAATACCGTATGTGAACCCAACGTCAGGTGCAGACTATCATGCTGAAGTAGATCATCAGGAGAACAATCCACAGTTAGTTCTTATAGAAACATAGAAATAATCAGGAGTAGGCCATTCAGCAAGCCTCCCGCCATTCAGTTAGGCTGATCATCCAACTCAGTATCCCGTACCTGCTTGGCCAGGGCCATATCTATCCCTCTTAATTGTGTTGGCCTCACCCAGAGAGTTCCAGAGATTCACACTCTCTGTGTGTGATTGCCCCCTGAGAAGATGTAAATCGTGCCAGCCTAACCCCTTAAGAGTTTTGTAAGTTTCTATAAGATCCCCTCTCAATCCCTGATTCTAGAGAGTTAAACAAGATCCAGCAAGACAACATCCCAGGAATCAGTCTGGTGAACCTTCTCTGATCCCTATGGCAAAATGTCCACCTCAGAGGAACCAAAACTGTACGCAAATCCAGGTGTGGAATGTACAATATTAGAAACACCTAAATGTTCTTGGAGATATCATTATTGCCCAAGAAGCAGGGTGATTGCTGAGAAGATGTAAAGTGCCAGTAGAGTTAAGTGTGCACCTGATAGTTCAGAGCACAATCTGATTGTGATTATGGAAACACAAGGAACTGCAAATGTTGGAATCAATATTAAAACACAAAGTGCTGGAGTAACTGAGTGGGTCAGGCAGTATCTGCGGAGGCTATGGATAGGAACCATTTTGGGTCGAGAGCCTTCTTCAGATGATTGTTATGGTTAGGAGGGAAGACATTACAAGGATACAGAGAGAAGGAACTGCAGATGCTGGTTTATCAAGGAAAGACACAAAATGCTGGAGCGATTAAGTGGGTCAGATGGCATCTCTGAAGAACATGGATAGGTGACATTCCAAATCAGGACCCTTCTTCAGAATATACAGCACACAGGCATCAAGCCCAGTTTGTAAAGGTAATGTGAGTGTTCCAGACTCACAGCAAGGGGCCAAAATAAGTATGATATTTTACATTCATCCAGTGGAGAATGAGCACAGGCACGTCACGCTGAATACTACGGTGCTTGATTGCTTTCAATTTAAAATCAGGTGCTGCACTATCTAATTTTTGGGCATCAATGCTCCAGGTGATGTTTGTTTCTCTGCTGCAGATGCATTCCAATTGAATACATGTTGCTATTTAATATCATTCATTGATTAGATTTAGGAAATATCCAGCCTGAAGAAGGGTATCAACTTGAAACGTCACCCATTCCTTCTCTCCAGAGATGCTGCCTGCCCCGCTGAGTTACACCAGCACTTTGTGTCTATAACTGGGACAAAAAAAGCTGTCTATCTTCGGTGTAAAATAGCATCTGCAGTTCCTTCTTACACATCCAGTCTGTGAATTTATGGTTTTAGAATTAAAACATAATTTATGCCAAACAATATATAAAGACTAGATTATAGTTTTTAGATTTTGTGATTTTCAGTTAGAATGGTAAATAAAATGTACCGTTTGCCTTGGCCAGCAGCCCATGAATTTCTCTGAAGGTCGTCTCCATTGCAGTTATTATTTCTATAGTGGGAGCCAACATGTTGGCTAACATTCTACTTAATATGGAACTGAATCCATAAAAAAATTAAGAGTTTGAAGACTGCACAGTTGATCCATTACAACATCTACACATGCGGTAGCAAATCTATTTACGTACAGTTACCCTAGCGATATTAAACATTACAGTTAACTACAACAATCATGAGAGATGTGGGCTGTGCATGCATGTTAAATCAGATCTATTTATGGAAATAAAGTTTGGCAGAGAAATCAGGCTCCTGTAACATATGTAATAAGCTGCTTTACCCATGCCCCAACAATAGACCATTTTTAGACATAACTTCAAATCTAACTCAGGGATAACATCAAGAGACTGGTTTGAAAGTGCACAAGAAAGGTTTGCAATTCTGTACTTTCTCACATCAACATTTTTTTGGTAACTTTTGACCAATTCTCTGATTTTGGACCATGCTTTGATTGATGAGTCAGAGCTATCCACATATTTTGTGATTCACAGGTTCACATCAACCAGAGGGAATGAACATCCTGAATCATTCCAAGCACACCACGCCCAGCTTCACCGCTCAGTTCTTCTTGAAATGATTTCTGCATGTCTGTTTCTGATAGTTCTGCCACTTAAATACGAATTATACAACTATAGTATAGACGATCTTTCTCACTTGAACAAGGATGGCCAAAAGGGCAAGGCTACAGTTCCACTTGTACAAATCAAACAAATTCAAATCTCACTATAGACACAAAAAGCTGGAGTAACTCAGGACAGGCAGCATTTCTGGAGAGAAGGAATCGGTGATGTTTCGGATAGGGACCCTCCTTCAGACCCGAAACCTCATCCATTCTTTCTCTCCAGAGATGCTGCCTGCCCGCTTAGTTACTCCAGCATTTTGTAACTGTCCTCGGTGTGTAATCCAGCATCTGCAGTTCCTTCCTACTTAAATCTCACTGTATTCCCTTTACAATTGAATCTCATTATCACACTCTCAACCAAAGCTCTGCTCTGTGATCTTTGCTCTCAACCAGTTAGATACAGTATTGTGATGAATGGTTCAAATCTTCCCTGCTTGTACGGACTTTCCTGCTGTGATATATCCGGTAGATACGAATATAAAACTCTGCGATAAAAGTATGTGCTGTGATCATCGGTGGGTTTGTTTCGTAAACACAGAACGTGAACATGTAATAGGAGAAAAACAAATCATACATAATTGTAAACCCCCCACCCCGGCAAGGTATACCTCCTCTCTTTCCGCTTTCATTCCGCGGACCTGTGTACTTTGCTCGACGATACTTTAAAGCAATTGATTTAATTGCTTGGGGATTAAAATGACTTACGAATTTATTTTACAAATAACTATTCGACTCGATCCTGGATATTACCCCTTAAAAAGAGGTGGAATCCGTCAGCACTTCTATCGGGTGTTACATGAGAGTTGTTGCTTGGAATTGTTAACGTTGCACCAGAACTCCCGGTGGAAAGAGTAAATAAACACCACAAATAACATATTTTACTGCACTGATCTTAACAAGTGGAATCTGGTTAACAGGCTCGTAGTCAGTAACCTCTTACTGAAATGCCAGAGCTGTAGCATGCGCTCAACTTCCCGACAGCTAGCTAACGACTGATCCAATCTCAGATTCGCTTTAAGCGAAAGTTAGCGTACTGGAGGAAAAAGTGAAACAGTTGAAGTGTTGAAATAAGATCACTCACCACCAGAAGCTGATGCAATATCAGCAAGGAAGATGTATAAAAGATGTAACAGTGAAGGGGTAGCCAGCAAGACGGATCTCTTCCTAGGAGCCATTTGACTCTCATGCACTTTCCAAATGCCTTCGAAAGGATTTTTTTCAGTAGTGTGTGTGCATGTGTGGTGGGAGTGACTAGCCCACTGTTCCAGAGGCCAACCCTCTCACACAGAGACGCTCACACATTACAATCCCAGGATATTTTAAAACACGATATATCTAATGGGGCTCAACACAGCTCCATTCATAAAGTGATGAGTCAATCCAACCGTTCTCTGTGCGGCTTCACTTGAGGTTTAAAGTATGCGGAGATAAACTCCCGGACCACGGTGTTCTGGGTGGAGTCACTGCCCGAGTCGCCCATGTTTACTTTGGTGGGAATCCCACTTTTGATGCGATTGCCCCCAAAATCCACATTTTCCACATTGAATTAAGCTTTATGATGCAGAATGACTAAAGTACTGTATCATTGAAGGTTGAACTGAAATGAGCCAAATAACACATTTTCTGCATTTCCTTCTTGTTCCCCTGCTGCATGGACAGAGTGAGCCAATTGACAGCTCTATTACAGAAGTCACCCATCATCCACATGTGCCTTTCCTGGCAGGATTGGAGCATCCATGACTGATGATGCAATGTCCAGCATGTTATCCTGTTACAATTATTTACATTGATGCATTCGAAGTAAATCAAATAATTATTTTTTGCTTCATCAGAGCTGAGAGTCACCACCATTTGGATGAGTGTGGATCAAGCAAAGCTTGACTTTTTCAAGGCAGATTAGACTAGTTATATAATTGATCAATGGTTTTGCTATTGGTCTCAAGTCTTCACCTCAACCACTGATATGATAAGGATACAATCTGTACTGTAGTAACTCATTTTGGTTACTTTGACAGATTTCACATGCAATATTTTGGGAATCGATGATGAGCTACACAGCACCTCTGGCAGCTCGTTACATGTAACCGACAACTTTTGTGTGAAAAGATTGCCCCTCAAGTTCCTATTAAATCTTTCTCCCCTCACCTTACATCTATTGATCATCCAGGTTAGGGAATCTGGAAGGGGGTGCATATTCTGGGGTAAATATTCAACATTCCAGAGAAGAGGAAGGAAGACATATTCCTCTCAGTGGTTCGTAAATCTTCGAATTCACCAGAGAAAGCTATGGTTACTGTAGCTTCAACAGAGATGGATAGATTGTTTACTGTAAGGAATTTGCCTGCGGATGGAGCCCAATGTTTTTATCAGCCATGGTTGTACTGAATAATGGAGCAGGCCGGAGGACTACCTAACCGACCTGCTTCTGTTTCTTTTGAAAGCACCATCATTCATGTCATCCACAGTTCAGACCCAGAGGTAACAGTTGGAAAAAGTTACTTTAATCTTTATATATTAGGGCGATAAGGGGTATGATATGGAAAGCACCAACTACTTTACACAAGAGGAGAGGAGAGGAAGTTAGGGGGGGGGGTGGTTGTAGAAAATAAATTATTAACCAGCTTGACTGCACATTGTATTAGGAGAAAAGGCACAAATAATGGTGAGGACTTACATGACACTGATGACAATTATTGTTGTAAAGTTCCTCATTGCATCTTTTGAAAGGAGTGGCATTAACACATGGATGTCAAGGTAACTCTGCAATCTCATTAGCCTTAAACTCCATGGTGAATGCTGGAAAATATAAAAATACTAATAAAACTAACCCAGTTGTTTAAACAGTTCTAACCAAAGATCATAGAGCTATGATCTTTAGCTCTAACAACCTATTGTGTCCCAACCACAAACTTGATGAATCCTGCAACTGATGGTATTGGATTACTAAGTTAATGGCAATGGTAGGATCAGCCCAGGCCATGGTGCTGTGGTCTAATCCTTCCACTGAGCCTGGGGTAATATAATATCCAAAACAGTAACATCATGTCTTTGGGACCTCTCTACCATCATGCTTGTGTATTTGTTTAGGCACTCGGTTCTTAATTCTATTCCTTCATATTTTCTTAACTCCACAATGTAGTTCCTATAATTTTGCTCCAAAGGCTAAATTGTTCATTTCCTGTTATTACTCTGCTTAAATGACCTAGCTCTGACTTCATCAACACACATTTCTTTACCATACATGGTACTTAGTTGAATGCGACTTTCTCAATTCTCACAATTCATGCACTTTTGCAAATTTCGCTTTGTGTAAATAATCCAACAAACATTTTTTTAAACAAAAATGAAAATGCACTTGATGTTCCTTTACTTTTGGTTTACCGTAACCATGACTACAGTACACTTTTTTTTTAACCATTTTCCTGTCAATTTAGGTTACAGGTACAACAACATAATTAGTTCACTATAAATATGCTGCACCATTATTGTGGATTAAATTACAAATACAATTATTAACAAAAGAAATGAAACAAAGACTAAATATTAAACAATATATGGGGTGGGAGATTACAAGTTTCACGTGGTCCGCCCTGTTTCGACAAATGCAATCAACCCGGCATGCACAATCAAATAAGAAAATAGAACAAGTTGTCCGACAACTTTAGGCTGTGCACGCCATACGCAAGAAGAAGAAGAAACAATATATGAGAGGAATTAGGTTAAGAGGAGCAAAGATACAAGATGGGAAGATGATGATGGGAAAAATATATAGGCAACAGTGATCATATTAAGGTTCAGAACCAGTATGGAAAATGATATGGAGTACCCCAAAGGTAAAATAGTCAAATGGATCAGGGCCAGTTTTAATGGGATCAAAACAGATCTTGTCCTGGAAAATTGGAGTTAAAGCTAGGCAGGCAAAACTGGAACTGAACAAATGGTTGAGGTCTACGATACAATAAGATAGAACTTTATTTATCCCAGGAAGGAAATTGATCTGCCAACAGTCATAAAAACAAAAAGTTGGGGAGTAGGGGGGGGGGCGGTTCAGTCTCAGTCTGCCCCACAACAGGAGGAGGAGTTGTACAGTTTGACAGCCACTGGGAAGAGGAACTCCTGTGGCGTTCTGTCCTGCATCTTGGAACCAGTCTGTTGCTGAAAGTAATCCTCAGGTTGACCAGTGTGTCATGGAGGGGGTGAGCTGTATTGTCCAGGATGCTCTGCAGTTTGAGGAGCATCCTCCCCTCCAAGAACACCTCCCATTAATCCAACTCCACCCCCAGGACAGAGCCAGCCTTCCTGATGAATTTAATTCTAATGTCGTCCTCATCTTTTGCCCTGCGGCCCCAGCACACGGCAGCGAAGAAGATGGCACTGGTTACCACCGATTGGTAGAACATCTGAGGCATTTAACTGCAGACGTTAAAGGAGCGGAGTCTTCTCAAAAAGTACAGCCGCTCTGTCTCTTCTTGTCCAGGGTCTCAGTAAGACTGGTGGGAGAACTGGGAAGGGGGAGGGGATGGAGAGAAAGGGAAAGCAAGGGATATTTGAAGTTCAATGAGAGGTGATTGTACTGAAACTTAATTTTTGAGTTGATGTACGGTAAAGTTTATATCCCCTGTGCCTGTAGATAGAATCCACATTGCAAGGATATCTTGAAATCTTGAAAATTGCATAATTGCCATTGATCTATAGGAAACAACATGGTACATCTGGTACAGCAGCTGCCTGGGTGAAATTCAGACTTTAGGTGTTGGTGTCGGTGTGGAGTGTGCACCTCCTACCTATGACCCATGAGTGTCCTCCTGGGTGTTGCTGAATCCTCCAACAACCCAAAGACATGCTGGTTGGTTAGTTTGTGTTAGAAAGAACTGCAGATGCTGGTTTAAATCAAAGGTAGACACAAAATTCTGGAGTAACTCAGCTGGACAGGCAGCATCTCTGGAGAGAAGGAATGGGCGACGTTTCAGATCGAGACCCTTCTTCAGACTGATGTCAGGGGAGGGGGTGGGACAAAGATAGAATGTAGGCGGAGACAGTAAGACTAGTGGGAGAACTGGGAAGGGAAAGGGGATGGAGAGAGAAAGCGAGGGTTATCTGAAGTTTTAGAAGTCAATGTTCTTACAGCTGGGCTGTAAACTGGCAAAATATGTGCTGTTCCTCCAATTTGCGCTGGGCGTCACTCTGACAATGGAGGAGGCCGAGGACAGAAAGGTCAGATTGGGAATGGGAGAGGGAGTTGAAGTGCTGAGCCACCGGGAAATGAGGTAGGTTAAGACGGACTGAGCGGAGGTGTTCAGTGAAATCTGGTTGGTTAACTGGTCGCTATAAATTGCCTTCATTGTGCTGGTAAGTGGTAGAATCTGAGGGGAATTGAAAATAATCAAAAATGGGATTAATGTAGGATTAGTGTAAAATGGGTATTAATTGTTGGTATGGACCTGATGGCCCAAAGGCTCCATGCTCTATCTCTCTACGCTTCTATGATCATGTAAAGTGGAGAAGAAACAGAATATCATTGGGACCCTTCATTCCCTATATCAGTAGCACATTAAAGCCCAGCACAAACATTAGCACACCATCTCCCAAAATAGTATGTACCTTAATGCCAAGATCTGCTTTTGCTTCTCACAGTAGATTATTTAATGATATGCTCTGAAGTAATTTCTACTCCGAAAAAGAAGATAAGCACCTGAAGTCCACCTACGTATTTTCAAATTTCTGACGTGGACAAACATTCCAAGGTTGTGATGCTGCAGAAATAATTACTCCCTCATTATCAGGTTTTTACTACAATGAGTCAGATCATCCAGTTTGCTCATACTTCTACTAGGGTCTCTAGCCTCCCTCATGTCTCAGAGGTCTCTGACCCCCACCCCCTCTCTGGGACACTCTCAGAGCTTGCTGTTTGAGAGTGTCCCAGACATGTCAGAGCATGCCACCCAATCCATTGTAGGGTCTCAGTTGCTTTGGCAGCAGACCTCACAAACACAGAACAGATCACAGGAAAAGGCACTTTGCCCTAAATTGTCTGTGCCGAACATGATGACAACTCATCTTCTCTGTCTATATGTGATTTATATCACTCCATTTCCTGTATACCCATGTGCTTATTTAAAAGCCTTTTACATTTCCCTGTCATATCAGCTTGCACCAGTATCCCTGGCAGCACATTCCAGGCACGCACCACTCTTGTTTTGCATGTCCTTTAAACATTCCCCCACTTACCTTAAAATTATGGCTTATTGTATTTGACATTTCCCCCGAGAGAAAGGTTCTGACTATCTACCCTATTTATGCCTCTCATCATTTTATATACTCCTCTCAGGTCTCCTCGCAAACTTTGATGAAAACAATGCAATTTTGTCCAACGTCTCCTTATAGCTGATAGCCTCTAATCCAGGGAGCATTCTGGTAAACCTCTATTTAAAGAGGTTTACCAGAATGCTCCCTCTCCAAAGCATCCACATACATTCTGTAATAGGGCGACTAGAACTACACAAAATACCCCAAATGTGGCAACCAAAGTTTTATAATGCTGCATCATGACTTCCAACTCCTATACTCCTTTCCAATAATGGCAAACATACTATTCTCCTGCTTTACCATTCTATCTGTTGTCACTTTCAGGGAGCTATAATCTTGGACCCCAAATCCCTTAGGACTTCAATGTTGGTAAAGTTCATGGCCATTAAATGTATACTTTCCCCTTACATTCGACCCCTCAAAGTACAACGCCTCACACTTACAAATCACTCACATCCCTGGAATGGAGTAATTATTCGCAACGCATCAAGGAGTGCATAATACAATGAAAGCAATAGTTGCTTAGGTAAATTACTCCAAAGCCAGACTTTAATGGGATTTTTAAAATCATCATAAAATCTGTTTAAATCGGTAAACTGCTCACCCCATCTGCTGCAATGAAGAAGTTTACTAATCTTTTAAAGTTTCTGCAATCAATAAAAGTAAATGTTACCTTTGCACAATAGACTTTAGTCCCCAACTCAGTCACTAATTTGTGAAGTTCATCCAGCAATTACAGACATGATGTGGAATATAAATAAGCAGCCACTAGAGGGCAGTAGATTATCATAAATAACATGAACGGTACACTCCCTCTGCTCCTCCATGGGTCTACATGGGGGAATTGTACTATGTTGCTATGCACATGTCATTCTGTATGTTTCTGGAGACTCTAGCTTTCATAACAGTGCTCCAAAGAGATATTCTTTGCCACATGTTCTGATTGTTGCTCATCCTAGTTGTGTACTGTACTGGCAACTTAAGACAAGTCCACATTTGTCATATGTCTGTAAGTGTCAAGAGTGTTTTATTGTCATATGTCCCAGACAGGACAATGAAATTCTTACTTGCTGCAGCATAACAGAATATGTGAATATGTAAACGTTGTACATAACAGAAAGAAAAAAAAGAAAAAGTTCAACAAATAACAAATATAGTGCAAATAACAAATAATAATATAGTCTTTTGCAGTTCAGAGCTCAGAGCTTATTCAATGTTGTTTAATAGCCTGATGGCTGTGGGGGAAGCAGCTGTTCCTGAACCTGGACGTTACAGTTTTCAGGCTCTTGTACCTTCTTCCTGATGGCAATGATGAGATGAGTGTGTGGCCAGCATGGCGTGGGTCCTTGACGGTTTTGGCTGTCTTTTTGAGGCAGCGACTACGATAGATCCCTTTGACGGTGGGGAGGTCAAAAGCTGGTGATGGACTGGGCAGTGGCCACAACTTTTTGTAGTCTTTTTCGCTCCTGGACGTTCAAGTTGCCGAACCAGTCAGAATGCTCTCAACCGTGCACCTGTAGAAGTTTAGGAGAATCCTCTTTGACATGCCAAATCTCCGTATATAACATTAGCTGTAACATTTATATGCAAATAACAGATGATTTTTAAGAACCTTTCTTTATTGCAGCTCCAGATACATCCACATTTGTTCACATTGCCATAGGATTTTTGAGACTTGTTTGTAGCACAAAAACAATTTGTTTTCATTCCATGGCAGTGAATAACTTTCATGAGACTGCACAGGACTGCAATGTTACATCTTGCACTGGCAGGGATAAGTCGCGAGTACACTTGAGAATGGAAAAGCGTTAAGCTTTATTTGTTCAGAAGGTTCTTGTTCAACATTTCAAATGTTCTCTTTTCTTTCTTTAAAAGTATTGATTTTTACTGGAACATTTGCACAATGATCACTAACTGGACAAAGGACATTTATTGTCACATGCACCAATTGGTGCAGTGAAATTTGAGTTACCATGCAGCACACAAATAAGATAAACACAACACTTTAGAATTGAACATAAAACATTAAAAAAACTGATCCTTGGAGTTGGAGTTATAGAACCAAGGAAGGGAAGAAAAAAGTCACAGATGAGCATTTGATGGAGTGAATAAGGTGGAAATCGAAAATAAAGGTGGTTTTCTTTTACCACAGATCCTGCCTGTGCTACTCAGTATTTTAAGTACCTTTAGTGGTGGGGAAAATGAATAAATGAATGTGGAACATTTGGACATTCAGAATATTTTGATGATGAAAATGATAAATTACAGCAAAGGTAATTGGTGTAGAATACCGATATCGATTAAGGAATAATTAACGGGCCAAAACACAGTGAAGAAATAATCATGTAATTTTCCAGCTGAAACGTGACAATTACATTGTGGCAGGGATTAGTGCAGGATCCCCAGCTGTCCAAAATCAGTGTCAATGATTTGGATGAAGGGATGAAGTGTAACATATCCAGGTTAGCTGGTGATCTTAAGATGGGTGCGCAGAGGATTCAGCGAGGTTTGCAGAGGATATAAAAGGGCTAAGTGAATCGTGAGCACAAGGCAGATGGAAAACTTTAATGTAGAAAAGTAGGAGATTGCCTCCTTTGGGAGAAAAAATAGCAAAGCAATGTTTTCTAAATGATGAGAAACTGGAAGGTGTTCAAGCGAAGGCAAAGGGTAACTTGGTCTCTATTACAAGAGGATTTACAGCAGAGGACAGACTTGCTGCAATTATATAGAGACATGGTGAGTCCACACTTGAAATATTATGTATAGGTCTAGTCGCTATACATGATTACAATCAAGCTGTGCACGGTGTACATGGTAAAGGGAATAACATTTAGTGCAAGATAACGTCCAGTAAAGTCCGATTACATATAGTTTGAAGGTCTCCAATGAGGTAGATGGTAGGTCAGGACAATGTTTCCACACTTCTGTACCTCTTGCAGGGTGAGACTTATCCTTTACTAAGCTGGTGGCCTTGCCAAGGCAGCGTGAAGTGTAGATGGAGTCAATGGACAGGAGGTTGGTTTGCGTGATGGTCTGGGCAACGCCAACAATTCTTTGTAATTTCTTGCGGTGTACGCAGGTTAATGCAGGAAAGTGGCGAGGAGGTAGAGGCCAAAAAGCCTGTGCTGATTTCTATTACTTATGTTCTTATACCATCGCCTACCTACATGTAGCTTCCCCTTTGTTATTCACTATATTTTTCTTCATTGTTGTAGTGTCTAAAGCCTGGAGTTCCCAACCCAATGGGCATTGTTGAAATCCAACACTCCTCACCACCATCTTCTCAAAACCAATTAGGAATGTGACAACACAGCTAACATAGTAAATCTATAGAAACTAAGCCCATATTCTAAGTAAGTAGCACAGAACTATTCAGCATAAATTACCTCAAAGATCACTCTGATACCCCACGACTCCTCATTCATGCCCAACAGATAACCCAAACCCTTCACTCCAGCACAGTGGATGTCTGCAGTAACTTCAGTCGAAGTTTGCTTGAAAGCTACAAAATGGAAGGAATGTGGACAACTTTGGATTTCATCAGATGAAGGGCTAAAACATCTATCTGCCCAACACAGGAATCATGTACTCATCTCGACGGGTGGATTCGGTTTGTTTCCAGTTGGGGAGAATTAATTTTCTCCTTGAAAGTTTTGAACTTCAATTGGAATTCTGGTGGCGGTTTACCTGAAAAGTTGCGTGTAAGATGGCTCAAAAATAAACAAATAAATGTGGAAATGACTCCGAGAGAGAGCACTGACCGGGCATTCCCTTCTCCTCCTCCTTGACCGGTGCTGGTGAGAGGGTGGAGCTGAGGGAGAGGGTGGGGGAGAGGGGAGAGGAGAGGGGAGAGGGGAGAAGGGGAAGAGGGGAGAAGGGAAAGAGGGGAGAGGAGGGAGGAGGGAAAGAGAGGGGAGAAGGGGAGAGGGGAGAGGGAAGAGAGAGGGAGGAGGGAGCTGAGGGGGAGTGACCGGGCAGACAGTGACTGTGAGGTAGTTTGGAGGGAAGGAGAGGGAAGGAGATGGGAAGGAGAGGGGAAGAAGAGGGAAGGAGAGGGAGCTGAGGGGGAGTGACCGGGCGGACAGTGACTGTGAGGTAGGTTGGAGGGAAGGAGAGGGGAGGAAGAGGGGAGGAAGAGGGGAGGGAGAGGGGAAGGAGAGGGGAGGAGAGGGGAGGAGAGGGGAGGAGAGGGGAGGAGCGGAGGAGAGGGGGAGCTGAGGGAGAGTGACCGGGCGGACGGACAGTGACTGTGAGGTAGTTTGGATGGAGACGGCCGGCCGGACGGACAATCTATCGCGCGCTTCCCGCCAAGCGCGTGGAACCGACGGAGCGGCGATCGGCCGTTGACGTCACAGAGGGGCACTATTGTGTAGCGGATGCGGCGCGTCTGCGGGGCGGAAGTGACGGCGGAGGCGGGCGGGCGCGCGCGTCGCCGGGAGAGAGAGAGCGCGGCCCAGTCCCTTTGTTGCGGTAGCGCTGCCGGGGGGAGTGCGGTGCGGTGCGGAGCGGAGAGGAGCCTGAGGCTGAGGCAGGGACACCCCCACACACCGGCAGCTCACACCTGCCACCGGCGCCACCATGGACTCGGACGAGGGCTACATGTATGACGAGGACGAGTACAGCGAGGAGAGCGAGCCCGAGGACAACTTCGAGATCGGCGAGGTGGAGATGCAGGAGCCCGGCCTGGAGCCCGGGCAGGACGGCGACGGGGTTGGCGGTGGCGGCGGCGGCGGCCTGGGAGGCCTGGGCGGGCTGGGAGGCCTGGGGGCCGAGCAGGAAGAAGAGGATTACCGCTATGAGGTGCTGAGCGCCGAGCAGATTGTCCAGCACATGGTGGAGTGCATTCGGGAGGTCAACGAGGTCATCGAGGTAAGCCTTATCCGGCCATCGTACCGGAGGAAAGCCCGAGTAGACAGGCCGCACATGACCCGGGCCCTGTAGAGTGGAAGGACTAAAGACTTGGGGCTCTGGGGTGCAAGTAGGGGAGTGTGATGCGGGTGGGAACGCAGGGGTACATTGGGCCATTGCGAGGAGGAGAGAGACACTTTGCCTGGTCAATTTACCCCTGTTTGACTGGTTTTCTTGGGATTGATGCCAGTGGCTAGTTTTCTGCAGGGCCCCAAGGCTTGAAGAGGGTCTGGGCAAATGCCAGAACGGTAGATCATCTATTTTCTTACTGGTTGGGTCATATATGATCTTAGTTTTGTTTAATACACTGTGTAGCGTGCATGTGTATGATATTAGGAAATGGAGTGTCATTTTGATGCAGTTCATCTCTCCTTATAGACCATTGCATTTCTGTATTTCCATTGCTTAATGTATTTGGATAAGTTAACTGGAATGTAATATACAGTCCAATATCTGAAATATATGGTTTTTCTATTTGAATTTCAGTATATTTATACTGTGTCAGCTAAAATTGATGTTTAGTTGAGCTGGCTTAAACTAGCAGCCAGACTAACTACTATTTATTGATTGGCCAGATGTTTTAGATGTGGATTTTATTAGTACTGTCCTTGTTGCCTCAACCAGACATTTCATCTGAAAAGTACAAAAATGGTCAAGCAGAATCAAGAATGTCATAAACATTGCCCATATATTGGGAAAGGGATGCAACCAATATAATTTGATGCCCAACAATCGGCCTACAATTTTGATAAACAGAAATTAAGCTGGAAGCTTGTACTTAATATTGGAAGAAGTTTGTTAAAGGTACCACCTGGGGTACATATTTTAAGGATGGTACATTCTGATATTTAATAAAAAATTGTCCATAATATTTTAACGTGTCAGTTCCACATTCTTCCATACCTTTGTTGAAACTTAATCTATTTACCTTCAACTGTTTCTCTCTCCACATGTTGATGCAAATTAGTATTTTCTTAATTTCAACATTCATTGATATTTATTTGTTTGATTTGAAATATTTTCTATCATATGAAGTGGTGACGGGGCCATGCGCATCAGCCACACCTAAATCAAGGCATCTCTCTCAACATCAGAGATGTTCTAATTCTTTAAGAAATGGGGGTTCCCCTCTTCCATTATGGATGAGGCTCTCCCTGGGATCTCCTCGATATCCTGTAGCTCTGCTCTTGCTGTCCAGGAGGCCCTGTCCTTTCTGTCCAGGGCCTCCTCCATTGTCAGAGCGAGGCCCAGTACAAATTGGAGGAACAGCACCTCATATTTCGCTTGGGTGGCTTATACCCCAGCGGTATGAACATTGACTTCTCTAACTTCAAATAGCCCTTGCTTTCCCTCTCTATCCATTCCCTCTCCTTCCCAGTTCCCCCCATTTCCAAAACATCTAATATTTGAAGTGTGATTTAGTGATATTTCAGTGAAGTTCATCTTCTGTTGAAAAACAATGGTGGAATATTGAGATGGGGTTAATCCATTCCAGTGTGTATTAGAATTGGCAAACCCCAGTTCATTGCGGGTTACCTGGATATTTTATAAACATTGTAATTCAAAGATCATTTGCTGAACAGACTTCAGATATGCCCTGTTGACCAATGTGTTCTCTGGTTTCTTGAGAAGAACCATGGCCAATTTCCAGTACTCCAATCAAGTTCCTTTGAAGACTGCAATATTTGTTGCTCATTGTGCTTGATAGGAAAATCTGCCAACATGGAATGGTTGCTGACCTATAGGATTCATCATGGTGGTTATGGCAGTGGTCCGTTAGCATATCTCTCTCTCTCTCTCTCTGGTGTTTGGCGAATGTGCCTCGTTACAACACCAGATGTTCCAGCTCTCCACGTTTATTGCATAAGTGCCAGAAAAATTGATTTCTCAAGTTAACAGTTATGGTGGGCTAATTATTTGAACTGTCCAATGAATCTACTAAGCCATTCATTGAGTTTGTGGTTGAGCTTGTCTCTTTCTTGAACCTTTCAATGCTTTTGATTACAAAAATCCATCAATCCTGGGTTTAAAATTAGGTACCATTTGTGGAAGAGTTCCACATTTTTATCGCCATGCATTTGCTACCTTCACTGTTGAAAGGGTTGGTTCTGTGTTGTAATTTTTATCCTTTTCTATTCTCCCATCCGACAGGTGGTGCTTCTTTCTGTCTATCTATCTCGTTGCTTCCTTTTAATATCCTCAGTCAAATGACTCGGTTTTCAAAATTCCAAGAAGCAGTTGGTGATTCCATTGCTTTGTGATATAATTGTTGAAATCCAAGCGACTATGTTCTGTCTTCCTGCCTGCATACGTTCCTCACATGAAGTGTGCAGAACTATCCTCAGTTTTCTGCATACATTCTAAGTACAAATCTCTGTTATGGCATTAAATCATCTGGATATAACGGTATATATTCCATCAGTACCTATTTCCTGTATTTATGTGCCATTTGAATGATTATTGATAAAATAAATCTAATTCATTCCTTACCTCAGATCCATTCAAGTAGGTAGATTTCTGAACATTGTTTGTCCACTAACTCCCATGAATGTGGCTATTAATTGCAATATTACTTTGCTTATTGCCCTGATGCCTGCTAGTTCAACACAAGTTTGATGTAAACCTGGGATTTCCCTTGTCTCTGAATTTTCTTCCACAAGCTGAATTAGCCTCTGGGATGAGCTTCATAGATTTGCTCTCCAAGTTCCAATTCAAGTAGACTATTCATCCCCCTGTGATATATAGAGTTGTGTTGAACCAAAAATGGCACTTCAGCCCTTCATGTACATGCTGACAGTTTCCCCTATCTACACTAATTGGATTTACCCACATTAGATGTACATCCTTCTTATGCCTTCTGCATTCCGCCAGTCTGAATACCTCTTCAACATAGTGATTGTATCTGATTTCATTACTGCCAATGAGTTCCAGATATCAACCAGTCTAAAAATCCCCATTAAAACTCTTGTCTCACCGTAAACCTAATTTAGAGAATTTGTCAATCTAGACAATTTCCTGGTGAATGTACTCACTTCAGGGCAACCACATTTTTCCTAGTGTGTCCAGAATTGCACGCTGTACTTCCAAGTGCAGCCTAAATATGTAAAATTGCGACATAACATCCCAATTGCTCTCCAAATCTGGAGGGTATCAACATTCTCTACTGTATAATTCAATTTATGTTGATGCAGGTGGGAACCCTACACACTTGCATCTGCTGCATTTCCCCATGGAGGAGTCAGCACAGAAGCAACAGCAAAGCTGTGACTAGCCTAATACTCATCAATCTGTCGGACAAATCAGACTTAGCTTTGAGTATTGATACGGAAACATTGTTTTTCATTCCACACTGATAACCTCAGAACCTGAATTGCATGGCTAATGGGAAAGTGCATAGCCCTCATTTGGAGGGGCAAAGGAAATATGTCAATATATGGTGGCATTTTGCAGGCAGCTGGGCAGAATAATGTTAAATATACATGTTTTAAACATGAATCAATGTACCCGTTTTAAACAATTAACATGCTTCTTCTGGATCATCTAAATTATTATTGTTACTATAGCCGAATGGACACAGATCTGACTCCATGACACAAAGGCACGCTAAGGACAGTACCTGGAAGTGCAGTGGATGCTGGACTTCCAGGTACTGTATGTCAGTGACTGTAAACATGGATTGGACGTTGGCATCAGGAAAAGGAAGTGGTAGCGCCATTTGTTATATGACGAGCAGTTTGTGCTGGTCCTGTCCAACTCTTGCTTCCCCCATCTGGAATATCTAGTATTGAAATGTCATCCCATCTACCTCCCAAGGGAATTTGTCCATCACCATGACTGCTGCCTTTCTCCTGCCCTGGGCAGATATTTAGCTAGCACTTGAGGAACTATATACCATAATCAACAGGCGCAAGACAGTGTACCCCAACACTTATCTGTCATAGCCAAGGATTTCAACAAGGCTATCTTGCAGAAGACGCTTCCGAACTACCATTAACATGCGTCCTGCAGCACCAGAGGATCAAATACTCTTGACCAATGCCACTTCACTGACAGTGATGTCTATCGCACCAAGCCTCACCTGCGTTTTAGAAAACCAGATCACCTGGCTATGCTCCTTCCTGTATATGACTGGTGACTAAAAAGTCCAGTTCTGGTGAGGAGAATTGCTGATCATTGGAAGGCAGAGAGAACAACTTCACGGCTGCTTGAACTTGGTCGATCGGGCAATATCGAAGGACTCGGCAACAGACTTTAATAAATATGTCCTGGTTATTACCGACTTCAGAAGGAAGTGTGTGGATGAGTCTGTTCCTTCCAAAACCATCCGAGCTATCCGTAGCCAGGTCCCTTGGATGAACCAGGAGATATGAACTGAGGACCAGATCTGTGGTGTTCAAGTCAGACGATTCTGAGTCATACATGAAGTCTAGAAGGCCACCAAGAATGCAAAGAGACACTTCTTAGATGCTCGGTAACATGGCAGGGCTTTCTACAAGATGAAGTGACTGATGCACCGTTCTCAATGCTTGCTTTGAAGGGGAGAGCAACAGTGTACGTTCACGGGCCCCCACGACCCCCAATCACTCTGATTTCATGAGGCCGACACCAGAAGAACCTTCACGAGGAAAGCATCTGGCCTGATGCACCCCTGGCTGCATTCTCATAATCTGTACAGACCAATTGGCTGTAGTTTTTATCAACATCTTCAACCTCTCAGTACTGCAGGGCCGACCTACTTTAAAGGGCATCTATAATGTCAGTGCCCAAGAAGTGACATGTCTCAACGACTATTGATTAGTGGTACTTGTGGCCATTATGATGAAGTGCTTGGAAATGTTGGTTATGACACAAATCAACTCCTGCCTCATTAATGACCTGGACCCATTACTATTTGCCCAATGCTGCAAGGCAACAGCGGGTGCGATCTCATTTGCTCTCCACTCTGCGCTGGACCATTTGGATAACAGGAACACGTGCATCGGGCTGTTCATCAGCATTCAAGACTTTCGCCCCTTCCAAACTCGCTGTCTGTATCTCGGGGAACTTAATCTCCACTCATGCAACTGGATCTTCATCTTGCTTATCAGCAGACTCCAGTCAGTACAGATTGTCATCATGAGCACAGGGTACCTCAGGGCTGTGTAGTCAATCCCATGCTCCTCTCTTTCTCTCCCTCCCCACCATGACTACCTAGCCAGGTACAGCTTCTCACCATCTCTAAACTTGCTGAGCAATACAGGATTCGATGTACCCGAGTACGGGAAGGATCTGGTTGGGTAGTACAAAATCCTGCTCTGAACTTTAGCAAGACCATAGAGCTTATTGTTATCTTTAGCAAGGGTCCGTGCACTTGTTTGGTAGATCAGGCGTTGGTTGGACGGTGGTAAAAAAGTTAATAGATTCAAGTTCCTGGGTATATATATCTCTTTCAGGATCTGTCCCGAACCAAGCATTTTAATGTCACCATAAGGAAAGCTTCATCAAATTCCTCTATAAAACGTGTACTGTTAGTTTCACTTTCAAGAATAGCTTCTCTCCATCAACCATGAGGTTCGTGAAACACAGTGCTCAACTCTGACCGCAACCATACCTCAGCAATAAACCACTACAGACTTTGCACTATGATTATGCTTTACATGCTTGTTGCTCTAACATGTCTGCTTAACATGGAATAACTGAGGATTTATTGCATATTGTTGCTTCTGCGTTTAATTTACCTGTAAAGTTGCAGCAGGCACAAATTTTATTCTGGTTCATATCTGGTGCAAATGACAAACAGCCACTCTGAATACAGCTTCATTCTAGAGTCTTGTGGTTGCACACACTGATTCAGTGTCAGTCTGCCTCCAGTGATATTCTTGTTATCCTGAACATATGGCTGATGGATAACTGTGATTAGTTGATGCTTTTATTTTTCAACTGAGTTATGGATATTTCAGAATATTTTACACTTTCCTTCAGAAGTAATTGATAGCTCGAACTTAACTCAAATATGACACTGCCTTTTTCCCAGTTTCAAATACACTCTATTCATAACAATGCAAAACAAATGAAGCGCTGAAACCATTATTTTCATCTAAATCTTGCTATTCCTGTTAGTTTAGCAATTATGCATATACGACCTTGAGCAAATAGTTCAGTCGATTTTAACAAACATTCCCACTAATGAGTGTGGACTGGCAGATTGGACCAATGTTGGGTCCATCCCCGTGGAGCCTTTTGCATTGACTGACCCTCAGCACTTTGCTCTAGAATGCCATTTTTGGCAGGAGCAGGATAAGCTTCATCACACACATGATGCCGGCAATGCTTCTAGGCCTGGCTAAAAAGTACTATTGAAGCCAGACCATTGCCATGTTGCCCAGTGTGGATGAGCATGCCTTTGGGTGAGATGCTGCTCAGCATTACACTTGGGAACTACGTTACTGTCGAGCATGTCTCAATGAGAAACCTTCAGACTTCTGTTGCTTTTTGTTTTCCCCTGGTGATTGTGGAAACCACAACTTCTGCCCAGCAGATCCTGTCATTTGTGCCCGGGTGGGGCTGTTTGCTCATGAATCATGTTATGGGTGGCCAGTTTTCATGGCAGCAAAGCCTTTCCACAACACGTTGTCTTTTGTGTGCTTGGCTTTTTTGTCCCAGCTATCAGCTTGTCCTTAAAATGGTGGACAGTCATAATTTCAACTTGCATTTGTCTGCAGAGTTTTTTCTCTGCACATATAAACTGTAAATAGGTTTCGACATTCATTTTGCTGTTGCTTAATTTGGATTAACCAGAATGGGCTGTGGCTGAGCCATATCCACAAGCTTCACAAATCATTTTTTTCTTGAACAGTTGAGAGCATGCATCTATATCTAATGTGTGTTATAGCTGTCCTTAAAGTTTGTGCTTGAGGTTTAATTGTAGCACTAACATAACAGAAAACGCTGGAAATAGCTAGCAGGTCAAGCAGTACAAGAGGAGTGAGAAACGGTTTATGTTGCAGACCAATGAGATTTGATCAGAGCTGGGAGTTTAGAATTAACAAAGTTTAATGGACTTGTCCCACTTAGGCGACTTTTTAGGTGAGTGCAGGAGACTGCGCTCACCACATGTTCACTGGTGAGTCTCCATCATGGTCGCGAAGAGTTCCCGCATTCTGGGAACTAGTCGAGGCCTCAGTATGGTCGCAGCAAATTTTTCAACATGTTGAAACATTAGTCGCCATGGAGAAAATCGATAATCCTGTAGTCGTAGGTGCAGTTGTAGGTAGTTTTAGGTAATCGCCTTTGCTGACCGGTCATATTAATTGGCTCATTGGGGGAGAAAACGTAAGCACGAGTTTTCAGACCCAAGGATAACCGACTGGTAATGTTAAATGCCCGCCGAACATCACAGCTGTGTATCTCTGGCTTACTAAAAAGTTGTCTGGCTTATTAAAAGTGTCTCCACTCCTTCTCCCAACCCCCCCCTTTAATAGACTTACCGTATACTGGCCGTCTTAACCTTCCTGTTCATCGAGGTGTGTGTCTATATCACCTTGGCTTTGCACCGGGTGAATTTCAGACAGTGCTCCCCTGCTTACCTGGCCCCTGCCTTTGCGATGTGTTTGTGTGTTCTACTCTGACAGTCGTTGTTCCAGTTCCCGTTTTTTCAGGCGGCTGCCGGCAACTTGCCAGTCACCGGCAGTCTGCTGAAAAATCGCCTAAGTGGGACAGGCCCATAAGATGCAGACAAGGGGTGAGCAGAATAGAGAACCAGAAGGGATGCCTTTGATAGGATGAAGGCACATGAGTGAATGACCAATGGGTAATTGTGCAACCTTAACATCAAGGTCAGGTGAGAGGAGATGCAAATGGGAGAAGTAGATTAATCAGTTGGCAAAAAATGAAAAGGAAGTGTTAGAAATGTGGAATGGACTACAGGAGATGTTGAATTCATTGCTAATTTCTGAATGTATCCAGTCGGGAATGGGATACCGTTGGTTATCGTTCAGCTTTGTTGGATATGTGTCATAGATCATGGTCAGAGTGGGATGAAGGATTAAAGTGAGAGGCAGCTGGAAGCTTTGAGTCATATTCATTGGTGGTCCAGAGGTGTCCTACAAAACAGCAGCTTCTGTTTGCTATTTCCCCCATGTAGAGACCACACCCTGAGCAGTGAATGCTGGATATTACATTTGCTTCTCTCGGAAACATTGCTTGGGTCCCACGCATGGAAAGGGGTAATTGTATGAAGGTGCATAAAAAGGCTGGGGGTGGATGTGGCTATATACTACCGGCAGCTCAGCTGTAACGCATGTTTCCATAACATAAATGAGATATAATGCAAGTGATGAAGTTGGGAACACTATTTGCCTCATGCAGGCTGAATTAGCTATGATGTGATTTTGGTCAGGACCGAGAGAACCCTTTTGGAAACTAACAAGCAGAAATAAAAATGTCTTGGGTTTAATCACTATAAGAAAATTAACTGTTTCCCTGCAGTGAGCAAACTCCATTGGAACATAATTTTTGTGCTACAGCAGAAATCCCTGTACTTGAATAAGAAAATATTATAGCTTATCTGAAAAATTGGACCATCCTACTATTTAAAAAAAATAGTGATTTGCTGCTTAAGTTCAGAGTACTTGTGGGGGCATACATTTTGTAATGGTTTACACCCACTCGTTTGTTCTCTCTGCACTGTATATTATATGGGCTGCAAGGTATTTGTGGCTGTTTTGTTTCATCTATTCATATTTGTATCACAAGAATGGAGTACAATACAAGAAATAGAAGCAAAGAGGCTTCTCCACTTCTCAGGCCTAAATGGCAGACTCTTTATCCCACGGTTGTACCTTCTAGCTGAGCACTCAACCATATGTCATCTTCTGATGATCTCTGTCACAGTTGGGTATGTCTCCACAGGATCACTCTCGTTCCTCTAACCACTGTCAGCTTAGACCAGCATTAGATACAGAGAATTAGACAGCACAGAAATGGGTCCTTCAGCCCATCTCAATCAATGCTGACCCAGATATCTGTCTGAGCTTATCCCATTTGTCTACATATGGCCCATTTCTATGCATGTGCCTATATAATGCCTGAGTGCAGCTCATTCCATGTACCTACTTCCCTCTGTGGAAAAAGTTGCCCCTTGGGTCCCTTTTAAATAATTCCCCTCTCAATGTAAATCTATGTTCTCTAATGTTAGATTCCCTTATCAATTGTGAAAGACTGTGACCATTCACCTTCTCTAATCTTATTACTTTATATATCTTTAAGGTAAACCAATGGTCACCTACGTTCTTTGGGAAAAGAATCTCGGCCTCTCCAGTTTCTCCTTTATAACTCAAGCTCTGCAGTCCCAGGGATAAGCTTGTGAATCTCCTCTGCATCCTTCCCAGCATAATGATGTCCTTCCAATAGTTAGAATTAGAATTAGATTCCTTTATTGTCATTCAGATCTTTCGGTCTGAACAAAATTATGTTACCTGCAGTCATACACAGAACCAATAAAAACAAAACATACAATAAACACAAATTAAACATCCACCACAGTGAGTTCACCAAGCACATCCTCACTATGATGGAGGCAAAGTCTTAGTCTCCATCTCTTCCCTCCTTGTTCTCCCTCTGCGCTGAGGCGATCGATCCAGGCCGAAGATGCCGCCATCCAGTCCAGCGGACCTCCGTGGTGATGTCGCCGCCGCCGAAAGCCGGAACGCCGTCTCCGCTCCGAGACTGCCCGCCACAGCATCAGCTCCGGGCTGCCGCCCCAGCTCCAAGTCCCGCAGTCTCCGCTCTGGGCCGCCGCCCCAGCTCCAGGAGACCAGAATGCATGTAATACTCCCAAGTGTAGTCATACCGCAGACATTGTTATAATATGACGTCCCAGCTCCTGTTCTCAATACCCTAATCGACTGAAGGCAATATTAAGAATGAAAACTGAGAATGTTTGAAGAAAAAAATTGGGATCTCAGCTGAATTCCTTTCCTTAGTCCACACCAGCAGAGGAGATTAACTTACAATTTTGTCATTCATTTATCATGCATAAATTTGCTGCTACATTTGTGTACAGAACAAAGATGATAAGGAATTCAGTGCTGGCCTGAGACGGGTTAGTTATACCCTGCTGCTGGTGTGTTGTTGCAAGACTTGTCCAACTCCATTCTATTCAACCACTGTAATGAATGTCCCCAGCAGAACAAATCTAATGGTTGAAGGGGCAAGCAAAAGCTTTCTCAAATAATATAACCAACTTTAACATGCCTCGTTGAAGGGCCCAGTACCCTAGCATTATCACGTGACACCTACTTCCTGATTGGTGTACACTGTTTGAGCGGGATAGATAAAAGAAAGACTTGTATTTATGACTTCAGGATATGCAAAGATTTTTTAGAGCCAGTGAAATGTTTTAAAATGTGCTCATTGCTGTGACTTTAGAGGCCCACCGAGTCCGTGCCGACTACCAATCGCCCCTAATACTAAGACACGCACACACACGCGCACACACACACACACACACACTCTGACAGTGTGGGAGAAAACTAGAGCACGTGGAGAAACCCCACGCGGTCACAAGGAGAACATACAAACTCCGTACAGACAGCACCCGTAGTCAGGGTTGAATGCGGGTGTCTGATATTGCAAGGCAACAACTCTACTGTGCTGCCCAGTCCATAGGATGTCGGAAATATAGCCAGTTTGCATCAGGAAGCCGGGCAACAAAATGGGATTTATGCAGAAATTTATTTCTGGATTTCTCCATTCTTTTGTCATTGTGTTGCTTCTTGCCTGTAGATTATTTGTTGGACTTGTTTAATCTGAAGTTTTTAAATACCTTATTTCAAATATTCTATGCCACTATATGAATGTTTGCCTAAATAAAAAAGTAACCGTGTGATTTTTGTAATGCTATGTGAATGGGAAGTGTAGTGGAATCTGTCTGCATGGGATGTGTTGCCATGCCTCAAGGAACAGATGAGTGAGTGAAGTGTGTTTTTAAACCACTGGTTTTCATAATTTATAAAACTATGGTGACTTTCTTTACGGTGTTACACACTCAGTTTTTGTCAATTCCAGATTGTATGTGTGATGCTTGAACCATATACTGTTTATAATTTCCTGTGAGGTTGGGCATATGGTAGGCTATCAGCATGTGCATAAATAAATTAAAAATAGCAATATTGTGCATGAAATGAAGTCATCAAGTGACAAGGTTGGACCACTGAGTCCATGCAAACCATTACTCCCCATTCTCTACCGCTCACCTGCACACAAGGGACCAATTAAGCCACCACCTTTGGGTTGTTGGATGAAACTGGATCACCTGGGCGAGCACCCAAGGTCAGGTTTGAACCCTTCATTTCTGGTGCTGTGAGGCAGCAGTACATTTTGGTCCCTGACTGTTTCCCTGGCAATGCTATGGCTGCTGATAAACATACAGAGTGTCCTAAAGCCATAGTAACATGGCATGGAAATATGCTTTTTGGCCCAACTCGTCCATGCCGATCAAGGCACCCCCATCTAAGCTAGTCCCACTTGCCCACATCCATATACTTGTCCAAATCTTACCCATGTACTTGTCCAAATGTCTTAATATCTTTGAGATAAGTTGAATCTTGCAATTCTCCTTAATCTTACTTGACAAGGATATTTCACATTACCTGCCCCCCTAATTTCCAGTTCTCTCTTAAACACTCGACGTTCCTCAAGAGTCACTTGTTTCCAATTGCCTATACCTGTCATCTGCTTCCTTTTCTTTGCTGATTAAGCCGTCAATATTCTTTATCATACTGGGTTCCCTAATCTTGCAATCTCTGCCTTTTGCCCTTACTGTGCTTAGTCTTTATTTTATCTTTCTTGATACCCCAGATGCATTTTATTGCACAGCATCCTAAACATTTCATGCCCTCAACTGAATATTCATGCACCTTTGTGTTTGTTGGATTGCTGTAATTAAACTAGTGGAAGTGGTAATGTCTAGTTAGTCAAGATTTAAAAAGCTATATTAAGCATGCACTAGGTGAAAGAAAATTACATTTGTGGTAGTTGCTGTATATCCGCAACAGTTCAATGATTTACATGCAAAAAAAACCCTCTAGATACTGCAGCCATTTTGTTCATAAAGCACATGTTATGGGAGTAAATGGAAGAATTTTCTTTCTCCTTCAGTGCAATTGAGCCTTTAACACACATGCAGGGTTTTCAATAGTATAGTACAAGCTCGGTATTGCATAATGATAACCTACTTTGTGTTTGATTTGTGTAGCTTAACTCCACTGAGCCCTTTGACTCAGGTGGTTGCTATGGTGTATTGAAATTACATTTCACACAGGAAGCACAATGTACAATATTGAAGTAGAATGGCTGTTTTTTTTCTTCCTGCAGTCGAGTTAAAGTGTCAAAATGGTGACAGTGGCCATTGTTCAACCAGAGCTTGCATGTCGCTTCATAACTAAAGAAACCCAATCTCAATAATATTTAAGTACTTCAACCAGAGAAAATATTCTTCAAAATAAATGCTTTGTGTAACTTGGCATTGTCTTTTACCTTTTTACCTACAGAATCCAGCTACTATCACAAGGATACTTCTCAGTCACTTCAACTGGGATAAGGAGAAGCTAATGGAAAGGTAAGCCTGGTCTCTCGTGAAATGTAGTATACTTAATATACAGTGAGGGCACAGATATCAGCTGTGGGGCATGAGGGTATGTGGCATTTAATTAAGTTGTATGCTGAATGGAAATATACACTTTTTAGTGGAAAAGACCACGCAGATTACAAGAAAGAAATCGATGTTGGGTTGCAGTGATCACTGATCCAATGTATGAAGGCTGTGGAGGTTACTTTTGGCTCCAGCAACCTGCTCTTTAGTCAACGTTGGTCTCTGGGGAGATTGATGTTCCTGTAGCTTAATGAAGGTTGTGATGCTGTCAAGCTAATAAACACAGATATTCACGATGATCAGAAGAAAGCTGGAGCAATGTTGAGTTGTCACCAGCATATTGGACAGGAGGGATCTATCCCAGCAGCATCCTGTTGGGAAAAGATTTGTATTACTTGTATGATGGCAGAATTATTATCCCACAAAGGTAGTACTAATAGTCACAAGCAGGCAAGCTTTGAAAGATCTTTGTTCTCACTTTTTACTGTCTGTCCAATAACCAATTCCCATTCCATGTCACTGAATGACCCAGGATCCCAGTGATCTAACCTTGTGACTAATGTCTTATGGGATCTAGTCAAAAGCCTTCTGAAATTCCATATATACCACATCCTTTGGTTACCCCTTATGGGTTCTACGTCATATCCTCAAACACAACCTTCAATAGATTTGTTAAATATGATTTTGTTTTCATAAATCCACAATATTATATTCTAGTTGGGTTTTTTTTAACATTTTTATAGTTTCTATTTAGTGTTGATTGTTCTCCGTGGTCCTCTGACCCTCCTTTCTCCTGTTCCAAATTGCAATAGCATTAAGGATAAAATGCCACAGACTGATTGACCCAATATGGTGAACTTCCGCGCTGGCTTCCTAACCTCTAAGCAATTATTCAGTGGGTCCAAAATATATGGAATGTTTGTCATTGGATCTTGTTGTGTCTATTTTAAATATATTTTCTGGGGGTATCAGAGACCCCAGTAAAGTCAAATACTGAAAGGCCATTTTTGGTAATTCATTGAACACTACATATGTTGACTACATTGAACAGAGATTCACGACATGTAAATTCACGAACCCATTGAAGTACAGACAGCTTTGAATCAATTCTTTGGACTATTTGTCATTTAACCAACAGTGGTTTACAGTATAGCTTTGTCTCTTTCACGTCGCTCTCAAGCTGTTCTGAATTGGATAAATCTTGACTCCTCCGCACTTTTTTCAGTCATTGCAGTTAACCAAGTTATCAATTGAAACAGGAAACCCAGAAAGTGATTGTTAGGCGTAGAATCATAAACACATCTTCTAAGAACACTGTTCAAAAATAAGAAAGTCTGTCGTTTTCTTTGATGGTTTATGTGCTCCCAATGTCTTAGTCAAGCCATGTACGCTCTCATTCACAGATCTAGTGCATGCAGTCTTGACATGTGTACTCCTATTGTGGTACAGTGTCATTTACAGGAGGGTATACTGCTAAATGTAATTGTTTTTTATAAAGCTTTTCAGTTAGAAGCAACATATTTGAATGGGAAAAATCAGCTTCATATTTATGGGATGGTAATTTATTCTGGACAAATAATTTAATGAGAGTTAACAAACTCCTTGACATGATAGACATTCCCGATATCTTCCTGTTTGAATACTTCCAGTCATATGGACAATTGTCCTCAATGCCAGGGAGAGGCAATCGCTGTGAATCTTTGGGGGGGGGGTTTGAAGTTAGTGCTTCAGTCTTAAATATTTTAATATTTTTGTGTCATTTTGTGCAAGTACCATCACTGAACATCGCGATGTCAATGCAGTTGTGCATTTGATGGATATTCCTTGCATAAAGGAAATAGATTCTCGGCAACTTGTAGGCTCCATGCAAAACAAAGAAACCTGTATCCAAGCCTTCTGCTCATTTGGAAAGCTGTAGTGCAGTACACATTTTGCTCATTTACATTCATCAAATTTGTAATGAGAGCAGAGGGCTTTCTTTGTTTCCTTATGCAATCTGTACGTCTCAGGCCATTCATTTCTGTTGACACAAGTTTGTGGAGTAACTGAATGTTAGCAAACAAATAATAAGGGTTGAACAGCAGAAATAATTAATTTGTGGAATCAAGAATGGTTTGTTTCTCACCGTATCATTTCACTAGTTAAATACCGATATTGAAGCTATCCTTCCCCAGTTGCTGATTTGATTATGACTCAGCCAAGCTGGGGAACTTCCAATCGGAGATATCCTGTGGAGCACGTTACACAAAAGTTTAAGAATCGCAAAAGAGAGTTTTCACTCAGTCTGACAATGAAAACCTGGAGCACCTTCCCAGTTAGATTATTTATTTTGAAGACATTAATATGAAATTCTGAGAGATGAGCCCTTGCACTTCAGGAGGAGTTGCAAACGGCAGTTTTTTTCCCCAGACGTCTCCAAGATAGCAGCTCCATTTTAGATTTTCTACCCTTCAGTTATACATTTGCCATCCTAAAATCTCTGCATAGTTACAACAGAGGTTTTTCTTACTATATGACCATGTTGAGTATATGATCTCTCTCAAAACACTGGGCCCCTACAAGCACAATAAATCATATAATTTTCTTATAGCTTACAGTTCCAGATAGAAGAAAAATGGTCATGGCTACATTTGAAGTTGGATAAGTGTTTGGAATGAAATGTATCCAATTTTGAAGTGCGCCAATAGTGCACAAACAGATAATTTGGATTGAACGGAACCACATTGACTATAATTTGATAGTCTATGGCTGTGACTATTTTGACCAACAGTTTTGCATGAAAGTTCTCAGTGCTAGATTATTTTAAATGTTCTTGTTTCCAAGCTGTAACTCTTTCACTTGCTGGAGCCTCCCAGACTTGTTCTTCCCTCCCCCCCACTTGCTTTGTTTCCTTCCCCCAGCAGTTGACATCAATGTATTAAAACCTGGCTTTAATAACGTGAAAGGAATCTGTGTTTCATGCAAAGTATGAGTGCAACTGTGGAAATCACAGCATATCTATGAAATGAGTCTATCTAGAAATTTAGTTGAGGCTAGAGCAAATTGCTGGAGCAGCATTTGGAAGAAGTTGTGAAATAAAGAACAGGTATTGTCTTCATGTGAAGTAGGGTGAGAGGAAGAGGTGATTGTGACTGGGCAAATACTGACACCCAACAGACAGAACAAAGAATCAGGAAAGGAAATAGTATGTTATTTTAAGAAGGTTGAAAACAAAGGAAATTTTATTGTAATTGTATAGCAACTTGATGTAAAATCCTGAAGTACTGTGTGCAATCTTGGTCTCCTTACCTGTGAAACTATAAACTCACCAAAAGTAAAATCCAGCAAAGGTTTACCAGACGTATTCAAAGGAGGAAGGGGTTGGCAATTGAGTGTGAATAAAGGAGATCTGTGTGTTCTGGAGTGGAAGAGAAATAAACTGGGTGAAATTCTTCCAGAGCTCCACTGGCTGGATAAAAGGATGATATTCCCTAACTGAACAGTGTAAGCTTGGGAGGTCATGGTCTCAGAATCAGGGCTAGGCAGTTTAGGACTGAAATAAAGAGCAGGTTTTTCACTGGAAAGATAGTAAATTTTGGGATTCTCTATACCGGAGAACAGTGTAGGCTCAACGATTCGTGGATAGCGCTAGAAAATGAAACTGTAGTAGAAGATGAATGATCGAGGAGGTTTGAAGAGACAGGTGTCCTACTCCTAAGATCAACACAAAGTGCTGGAGTAACTCAGCAGGTCAGGCAGCATCTCTGACGATAAAGGATGGGTGACCTTTTGATTCAGGGGGCCTTCAGATCTACTCCTGCTGTTCTTACTATTGATGTAACCATGCCTTCATTTTATCATGTGGTTGTGTGATATCTTCTGTAGTAATCCATGTACTTGTAGCCTGACATTGTCCCCACCAATTTCCCATTGCAGATGTATTTGTGAATAATAAGATTGTATAGAGGGTTACGGGTACCTATTATGAAAGTTACTGTGCGATGATTTAAAAGTGAACTTCAAACTACAGTGTGATTACTTTAGGTAATGGCAAACTTTAATGTTACAGGTATTTTGATGGGAACCTGGAGAAACTTTTTGCAGAGTGTCATGTAGTTAACCCTTATAGAAAATCCCGAACACGTCAGATGAACACAAGATCATCCTCACAAGACATGGTTTGTGCGATCTGCTACCTGAATTATCCTAACTCGGTGAGTGTGTTATACTGAAGGGCATAAGGCATTTGAAATAAGATCAAGTTGGCCTCCATTGTGCTGTCTCAATAAGATTCTCATCTTTATCCTGGGCTTTGCATTAGTGCAACAGTCATTCAACTTACTGAAACTATTGCAACTTATCGTAGTGTACAAATTCTTGGTGAATTTTCCTAAGCACCAGGCACAAACTATTGATCAGTTCTGGAGCAAGCTACCTTTCAAATGAACACACCTTACTCTTGCTAATCAATGGTAAAGCTTGGAGCCAAAGGATGAGTTTTTCTAATTACAGCACAATGTGCGGGGTACTTTAAGGTCTAATAGACATCACTATATATTATTTTTACTTTCCTTGCAGACTGCTATAACGTAATGAACTGCAAGAAATGCCGATCTCTACAATATTTAATGGTTTAAGCTCTGTTTCTGCAACAGGTGCTGTTCAAAGAACTGTAAGTTCTTTCATCTTGAAAAATTAAAACAACATTCCACAGAATCTGTTAAATAATGAGCCTTGTCCCAGTTATATTTCCCAGTAGATTATGGCTCATCGAAATGCTCAGTTGATCCTGATCATCTATTCCTATTCTGCAGCAATGTGCTTGATACATTCAGTGTGGAAATATGAGTTATTGTGAAAGGGAATATTTTGGTAGCGCACAGCTGTCCTTCTGATGAGACTATCAGAGCCCCAGTTTAGCCATTAAATTCTGTTTACAAGCTAATTGAATCTGGATACTTGACGAGACAAATGACATTGTGAAAGATTAATTTATATTTGGCAAACAACAGTTAGGCAAAAGGTGTTCTCACTGAATATATTGCCCTGCAAGATGCTTCTGGCTCTCACCATAACACAGCAGGTCTATTCAGAGTATGTTGACTACTATTTCTAAATAAGTGGGGTTTCTATATCTATGAAATGTCTTTAAGGTGTAACGGTGTCTCGTGTTACTAAGGTCTGGATTTAAACATACTGAAATATGTTTTTTTGAGACCATCAAATAGACCGTATCATAACACATTCGCCACCAAGTTGACCCTTTCTGTTGACCATTGGAAAATAGTTATTTTTCTTCTTTTGAGTTTTATTTAAAAATATTGTTTGGGAAGGTTTTTCCCAAGCCCCATAATTTTCTTTATACCTTGTTGGTTACAGTGTCTAACAACAACTCTTACAGACACTAACCTAGTGCTTAAATCTCAAAAACCTGATCTGGTGGTCACACTCCCTGTTACTATTATAAGTGAAGTTAAGGCTGTGGCTATATATGGCTTGCCAACCATCATGTAATTGTGATCTCAGAAAGCAACCAGCACTGCAATCTTTTAAACATCCTCTCATTAGATCCTAGATTGAATGAGTTGAAATGCGGTGCATTGCTAAATATACCCTATGACTGAAACACAAACAAAAATGATTTAACGTGTGTCATAAAACAGACGGAGAAGATGATGCAGAGTGCAAGATTTGTAGGAATAGAAGCAGGAGTGGGCCCTGCAGTCTCACACTTCTGCTTTGCCATTTAATAAGATCATGGATAGTCTTGTTACCTCAGCTCAGTTTTCCTACACTGACCTCGTGTCCCCTGCATTCCTTTAATATTTAAAAATCTATAAGTTTCTGCCACAAATATACTCTGTCGCTTATCCTCAAGGCCATACTGCCTTCTGTGTGTAAAATTTCAATGTCATTTTTGCCCTGAATGGCCAACTCCTCATCTTTACAATTGAGCCAGTAATATTTTTGAATGCCTCAATGAGATAGGGCCTCATTCTTGTAAACACTATCATGCCTGGTGTTTGATTTCTCCTCATAAAGCAATTTTGCTGTTCCAGGAATCAATCTTGTGCAGCAGGTCCTTCCTTAGTTTGGGAGACATGTACATAATATTCCAGACAGTCATAGCAGGGCCTATGTAATTGCACGAGACATCACTGTTCATATGTGAAAGGCTGACTTGCTATTTTCTTTATATTTGATTGCTGTATCTGTGTCTTAACTTTATGATTAATGTAAAAGAGCATGCAGTCTCTTTGAACACCAGTGCCTTTCGAATTTCCATTTAAAAAATGCTCCAACTTTCTATTGAAGTGGATAATCTCACAATTTTCCGCACTATCTTTCATCTGCACATTCTCCTAACATCGATATCCGACTGATGTCCCACTGGATCACTCTCACAACCCACATTGCCACCTTGGCTTTGCATCATAAGGAGAGATATAATCCATGATTCTCATTAACATAATTGATGTAACCTATGGGCATACGAGGACACAGCATTGATTTATGTGCAGCTTTCCAGAGTGAAAACATAGTGTTGAACCTAGTGGTTAACCAATACCCAACCATTCTAGAATCTTGTCTCCAATGCTGTGAGTTGTTCCTTTCCTTGTGTGGCATCTTATGAAATCTTTCTGAAAGTTCAAGCAGACCGTATTAAGTAGATGGGAAAAATGATTGGAGCGGTGAACCGAAGGGCCCGTCTCTGTGCTGTACAACTATATCATTTATCCTTTCACCTATTTGCTAGTTACTACTGCAAAATTAATTCTTAACAATTTTGTCAAAAATTAATTTGTTTCAATGTTTTGAAAATCAAAAACCCGCAGATGCTGGGAATCTGAAATAAAACAAAATGTTGGAATTACTCAGCAGATCAGGCAGCAACTGTGGTAAGAAACAGTTAATATTTCAGCTGAGCAAGTAAGTTTGTTTTAAGTTGCAAGGAAGATGTGGGAGTAATGCACAGGACAAAGGAAATATATCTGTTTGGATGAATCTAATGTTATGTGATTCCTCAGTTAATGAGCTGCTGGTTAATAGTTTAATGAGGGAAGTTAGAGAGAAAGCAAACAAACGGGCATTTAAAACCGGTGAAATGTAGGCCAGAGGTTTTTGGAGTCCTGAAACCCAAGGGAGAAATTGAGTAATGGCCAGCAGATCAGTTAGTGCCTGTGAAGAGAGTGAACCCGAGTTAATATTACAGATATTTATAGGGTTGTACAATACAAAAACAGGCCTTTAGGTGACTCATTGTGTCCATGCCAACCATTGACTGGCCAGTACTAACACAGAGAGAAAAGGCAGATCAATATTTGTGGATGGCCTGCCTATTCCCTGCAAGTACAGGAATCTGGAGCAAAAGAAGGAACTCGGCAGGTTGAGCAGCATCTGTGAGGCAAGGGAAGGAATTGTTGATGTGTAGCGGAGTGAATCTCACTAGTACTATCTCCAATGTTATGATATCCTTTTAGGTCAGACCAAAACTCGGTGAAATTCCAGGTGAGGCCTCATAAACACCCAGCACAATTGCAGCAACCCCTTTGTGATGAAGACCAAAATGCCATTTGTCCTTGTAATTATTTGTTGTACCTTCCTGCAATCTTTTAGATTTATACACTCAAGCATCTAGACCACTCAAAGCACACCTTGCACTTCTCTGTATTGAATTCCACAATCAATCACAATCACAATAATACTTTATTAGCCAAGTATGTTTTGTAACATACGAGAAATTGCATTTGCCAAGTCAGTCATACAAATAAAAAGCAACGGAAAGCACAAAACACATTTTAAAATAAACATCCACCACAGTGGCTCCTCCACATTCCTCTCTGTGATGCAAGGCGAAAAAAAGTTCAGTCTCTTCCCTTTGCTCTCCTGCGGTCGGGGGCCTCGAGCCCTCCGTTGACAGGATGATCTTGACTCCCGTAACTGGAGGCGGGCCCTCCGCATCGAGGCGATCTGCTCCTGCATAGGGGGGGGATGTCAGCTCCCTCGCGCCAGCCGATCGAACATCACGTCAGGGCTGGTTGAACCTTCCACGACATTGGAGCTCCCGACATCCACGGCCTCTCCCGAGACTGCGTGCTGTAAAGTCCGCAGGCCGCTATTAGAGAGATCCCAGGCAAGGGATCGACTCCGGTGTAAGTCCACGCCCCGCGGTGGCCCCCAATGTCGTTCCAGGGAGGTCCTTTTTTAAATTGCTAAATTTCCCCCATCACTTTTTTCCACTGCCTATTCGATTTAAAGTCTTATTTTCAGGCATAGTTTTATGTTTCACTCAGTCTTATTTTTCCTGTACTCCTGCTCCATGAATTGAAACCCATTTCTTCATCGCCCCACTTTGAACCACATATTCGCTGATCTTATTGATTATTTTGCCAATTAGATTTTCTAAATCATAGGTAGTGATCTGTTGCCGGAATTTACAAGGATGTTGCCAGGACTGGATGATTGGACGGTTGAGCAGGCGAGGACTTTATTCCTTTTAGGATGAGGGGTGATCTTATAGAGGTGGCTTGGGTCATGAGAGGAAAAGATTTAATAAGAATCTGAAGGGCATCTTTTTTACATAAAGGGTGGTAGGTATAATGGAACAAACTGCTGGAGGAGGTAGTTGAGGCAGGTACTATCACAAAAATTAGACTAGTACATGGATAGGATAGATTCAGTGAAATATGGACCAAAAGCAGGCGAGGGACTATGTAGTTGGGGCATGTTGATCGGCGCGGGGAAATTAGACCGAAGGGACTCTCTAAATTGTCTAAAGAGTTTAAATTGTTGAGGCTTTGCTTTTCAATTTGAGCCCAGTTGCTTGGTATTTCATCAATAGAACTTCCCTTTTCTCTGTTCCCCCCCTAATTGACCAATATGGCTAGATCTTTCCTTCCTACTCCAAGTTCCTGTACAAGCCTGAAGAAATGTTGTTAACCCTGGTGAGATGACCTTTGAGACTCGCTTGCAGCTGCAGAGAACAATATCTGTCTGCACAACCCTATTGCCCCTATTATCAATCTGTTCCTTTTCTCTCTCCCAACTTTAATAGCTCCTTATATTTGCTCATTCTGTTTGCAATCTTTTCTCTCATCTACTAAGGCTACAAGAATCTAATACCTCTTGAACATCTACATGGGTTGCACTCAAAGTAGGAGATGCTCGTAACCCTCGGCAGATCAGGTAGCATCTATGGAAAGAGGGATAGAAGACCCTTTTGTCAGAAATTCAATTTGCAATCTTTACTCTGTTTGTCTTTCTACTGATGCTGTCTGAGTATTGCAAGCTGTTTTTATTTCAGTCTCTCATCATCTGCAGTGTTTTGATTTTCATTGTGGGTTGAGATCGTGTTAACTTCTGTATCCCTGTAGGTGCCTCTTTCATATACGCAGCATTTTGTCTCTCTTCACTGATCGATTTTACGCTACTTAATCAAAGGGGTGTAAATAGTTTCTGAAACAGAATTTGAGCCTAGTAGTTCTGAATCTTGAACTCCAGATCTTCAACTCTGAGCTAAATTTCTGGGGCAGCAGATGTTTACTGGACCTATGGATCTTGATGGTTTCCACCATTTCTTATTCACTACTGCAGCAACACAACATATGCTCTGTATTGTGTGCCTTCCATTGATATTGTTTAATTATGTTGCTATCACCAAAATCTATTCTCCATGGACTCTGCCTGCTGTGCTTTTAGCTGGGACTGGCTAAAGCGTTTGTAAGTAGACCCTTTGTTTCAATGTTTCATACTTTTCCTTTAGATTTTCTTTCAATTGATAGGTGGGTTCTTGAACATTATATAATTATTAGAAAGCATAATATCCCAATCCATGTGATGATTCTTTGTTTATTGTGTCTGGGTGTTTATCTGGCTGTGCCCTTGCATCTTTACAGTTCTTCATCAGAATAAATAATTTGCTGATGAGCATTAAATTTGTATGTGTAGGGGTGCACACTTTATTGGGCTGGGTATAATGTGTAAATAAATCATATCGTTTAGTTGATAGATGTTATAGTTATAATATTTAGTCATTTACAATATATTATACAAATTCAGAATAGTTGCGGTTAAAGCATTAACAACATGGAAACAAGTCTCGTGTTCTCTCATTAGAAAGAAGAAAGTGGGGGGTCTGGAAGCAGCACTAGGATCAATAACTCGGTATCAGATGGCCAGGTAGGGTGGAGACTATTAAGCTCTGCATAGTGTATGATGTGGCACATTGTATTGAAATTACCGATTTGGTTCTTTTTCAATAACCATCAATCTTGTGGCAAATGTTGATTGGAATTAATTTGGCCCCTGGTGCTTCTGAATTTCATCTGCCACCCTCTTTGTGTGGTTAACTGCACAGTTGTATTCTCATTTCAATGAAACAGTGTTGAAATATTGATATGTCATTATAATTGAATCAGTAATTGATGAATTTTCCATACATGTGCCATCCCTAGTATAGTGTAGTTCTTGGTTTGAGATTACTGTTTTGTCTACTGAAAATCCATCCATCCATTCACTAAATCTGTCTCAAATACAGGCACGAGACATTCTATTGAACAAATGGGTACTGCTGATGCAGCAGAAATCCTTTACATCAGCACTAATATTTTGCTGTCTGTGATGAAATGTTCCCAAATGTACACTTTGAGTTCCTACACTGTAAAACTTTTTGAACTGCAGCAATCACTGAACTGGACATCAAACAGTTTTTTTAGGGCTGATTTTTAGTTCCATACACTAACCAAGTGTTTGTCCCAATGGATGGATTAGATTGCTGAAGTTGTTCTTTTTTAAAAGAATGGGAACTTGATCAATGATCCGCATAACTTCTTGAGCTTCATCTTGTTTGTCACGGTGAAGGTCGTAGTTACTTGAGGGTACCTGATCAAGGAGCTTCAATTGAATATTCTAAGATTGTGTTTGCAGAGGGATCTAAATAAAAGATTCCAAGTAATACGCATATTTTTTTTTCACACATGTTTGCAACACAATGTAACTTTCAGGTTATTTAGTTCCAGCTGATCTGCATGACAATTATGTTTGTAGTTCCTTTGGTTTATTGGTGTCCAAACTGACAATAATCTCTCAATCGATAATAGAAATTGTGGTTCATCTCATTGCTGTTTATAGGACTTTGCTGTGTAAAATAGGCTGCTACGCTATTTCTTAAAATGTTATTTTTCAAAATAAATTTACTTTAGTGAAGCATTGTGCAATATCTTGGAGGCATAAATAACTAAAACTAAATATTTATATGCAGGGAAAATGTAAAGCTGACTGTTTTCACCTGTAGCTATGAAATCATGAAGGGTCCTCGCCTACCTGTTCAATTAGTACCACCTTTCTGTGTTGTCTGACGGTGCAGCCACCTTCCACAAACAGTGTCTCCGGTTACACCAAAAAGCTGGAGAAACTCAGCGGGTGCAGCAGCATCTATGGAGCGAAGGAAATAGGCAACGTTTCGGGCCGAAACCCTTCTTCAGACTTCAAGTGTCTCCGGTTTCTGTGACCAAAGGAAGCCAATCACACAGTACTGGTACAAACACCGAGTGCCAATATCCCAATTCAATTGACCCTCATGCTTGATTTCATTAAGGATCAAATTTCTAGGGACCTTCTAGTTATGTAGATAGTTGTAACAAAATGGTTGAAACAAGGAGTTCTCCAGGTATTCTTTTGGTTAAATGCATCTGCACTAACTCCAACACTAGATCTTCAGTAAGAGAAGGTAAGAGAAGGTAAGAAAGACTACAATAAAACTCTCGTAATCCGACATTGTGGACTTTGGTGTTGCTGGATTAACAAATCTTCTGATCTGTTGGATGTTGCTTCCATTAATACCCTAATATATTTTATTTAACCGATTCACATGTTATACATTAATATAATATTTCAATAGATCCAATTAATTAAATGACACTGCTAGCTGGGCCCTGTGGGTTTAAAAGGAGGGGTAATTAAATCTGGTGAATCCCGTTTGTAAATTTAACCTTCTATGTTTTTGCTTGTCACGGCAATCCGAAGCATTAAGGCACTCCAGCTCCTAACCACAACCCTATTTGCATTCTGGGCTCCACATCATGCTCGCTGCATCTGTTGCGCTAGTCAATGCCCAACCATGGAGATTTCCACACAATCATTCTGGATTATTAGAGTTTTACTGTATTCCATAAACAATAACTATGCCCAAAAATACTTCACACACTATCTGAAATAGCTCACCCAGAGTTAGTGGTCATCAGGAGGAGAGACAGGAGCTTTCTGCTTGTGTCTGGATGGAGGTAAGCAATGGTTATCAGCTGTATGTTGGTTTTAACAGTAAAGTAGAATGGAATTATAATAACGATATGTGCTTTTACAGATCAGATAGCAATTGGTGTTAAAGCGGAATGGCTTTTGGCCACAAGCTTGGATAGTGGATAAATACTTGGGGAAGGGTGACACATGGAAGGCTGCAGGGTAGAACTATTTTGAGTTGGCCTGAGAATATCACGATGTCCTGGCTGTGAGGCTGTGTTCTATCTATACTGGTAGCAGCATGGGACCCATACACAAATAAAAACATTTCTTCCATCGAATGTGTCCAAAGACAGGCAGCTCGATTTGTTACTAACAACTATGAGAGAGAAGCGTGTGTCACCAGACTTCTGAATTCTCTGGGGTGAAACCCTCTCCAAGACCGACGTGAAGCTCACCGTTTGACCTGTTTTTACAAAATGTTAAATGGTCAGCTCGACATAGATTACAAGACCTACACCAAACCCAAACCAATTAAGAGCAGACGAGGGCATTCGATGCAATTTGTGATCCCAGCTACAAAGACATATGTGTACAGCAATTCGTTCTTCCCCCGCACAATTAAAGCATGGAATAATCTCCACCCTGCTATGGTTACCCAACCAGATGCAACTAAATTTAAAGTAGCTCTTTCTTCCCAAAAACCCTTTCTGTCTTAAGCCCTCCCTTCACCATCCCCAATTTAAATTCCATTTGGAATATTTTGGAGGAACAAGAAACCAAGAACCAAGTATATTGTGGTACAATAATACCACTATCATCGGTTTAGCCAAATTAAACTTGGACAAAATACCTTTCTAGACTATTACCAATTTTGAGGCATTAATGTTGTTCTAAGTTGTGTTAGTGCGAGGTGTACATCGGGTTGAAGTGCCAGTTACATTAAGGAAGAGCCAAAAGAAGAGGTACGAGTGAACACCATTAGGTCCATTGTGGCATTTCACTTTAGTACAACAAGATGAAAATGCTGCTGATCTGCTGGAAATTCTCTCTATTCTTAAACACACATGACTTGAACATTAAGCAGCAGTTAATATTATTGACTTTTAAACTTGAACTTCCTTGTTGAGATTACCATAATCCATTACTGTCATCATTAACATCCCACATGTTACTCCAGTTTAAACATTCCATGTCGCTGATTTGTATATGGACTATTATTGTTTGGGAGATTAGTTTTTTTGGAGGCCTGAAATGATATTCAATCGTCGAGCATTCCTATCAATCAACTTGAGTAGTAATAATATTTAAATGTTAGACAAGCAAATCAAAAGCTTACTTGAAAATAAAATGTCATGCAACATCGACCTGGGATACCCAGGGTCTAGGGAGTGCTGTTTAAACCAAATGAGAAAATGAAGCTAATGTTGGTCTTGCTTTAGTTTTTGGTTTAGTTTATTGTCGCGTATATATTGAGATTCAGTGAAAAGCCTTTTTGTCGCGTGCTGTCCAATCAGCAGAAATACTATACATGATTACAATCAAGTCATCCACTGTACACAGATACAGGATGAAGGGAATAATGTTTAGTGCAAGCTAAAGTCTGATTCAAGATCGTCCAAGGATCTTCAGTGAGGTTGATGGTAGGTCTGGACTGCTCTCTAGTTGGTGATAGGGTGGTTATGTTGAGATCTGAGTTCCTGTACCAGGAGGAACTGTGTACAAACATTGGCCTAGAATTTTGCTAGCTATTTTGGCCATGGGCTTTGATGGTTTTGAGTTCAATGTTCACTATTTAAACATTGTGTTCTATGTATTCTTCCAGTATCTTGACACAACTCAAAACTTAAGATGGAGTACTGTGCACATGCCTTCAAAATCAAGATGCGTATTGTTTTATTTTCTATCCTCAAAATGTACTACACTATTGAATAATAAAGGTTGAAATTCAGAAACTGCCAAGAAAAAATGAGTTTACAGTGGAAATATTCAGATCTATATTTCTCTGTACCTGATCCCTCAGGAGTAAGTTGGACATGTTCCCTGCAGTCAAGGTTTCCATTGAATTTTGCTGCACCATCTGTGCTTTACCAAGAGTCTCCTCCAAGCCTATTGATTGTGTAAAGCAATTCACATTTATTTGTTATATTGAGGTCCTGGGCATGTGTCTTTATCATCTTTTTCATGTCAAACTTCGCAAAGTGAATGGATAAATCATTTGTGAAAATAAAAATTTAGCCTGTACAATTGTCAATACAATTAGATACTGGCTGTAGTCTGTCCCTTGACTCATGTCCTCTGACATTCTTGGCAAAAACAAACTTAATTCATTAGACCCTTTTATCCACAATCATTTTAGTGAGGAGAATTCCAGTTTTTCATAACCCTTTTTTGTAAAAGTGCTTCCAGATTTCACCCATGGGTTGCCCAGTTTAAATTCTTCTTTTTCTTTAGATGTCCTGTCAAATTAGGAAACCTAACTGTATATTAATATCAAATCCCATGCAACATTAATTGGATCATTTCTCAACCTTAGACTTTTAAAATGTCAGCAGCTAGATGTATTTGTTATGTTCCTCTGCACAAGGATACCTTTTCTAATGTTTGGAGCTGGAACTGAATGATGACAAAACTGCTACAGATGGAGTCTGATGCAAAAGTCAAGAATACCTATGTTGATTGTGTAATTTAACTCTCATTGCGTAGTGCAAAACATTTTCACACTTTGTTGTTTGGTCTTTTAATTGATACTTAAAATTATCAATAACAATGACCTATTCAGAAGTATTTTTGGAGAAGTATTTTGCAGATTTTCTTAATAATTGATAATTGTGGCCAGGCGGGCTTGAGTTTTTATGGATAATTACACCTTTGACTCTTAGAAAATCCCCAAGACCACCTCACTATCTAGTGTTCAAAGGTTATCTTGGTCATGAGCCTGGGGAAGTGAATAAACCTTCTGCTCAATGTGGCTGTTTTTCCTCAAATATACTTCTCTCTCGTTTGACAATAGGTGCAGGCGTCGGCCATTCAGCCGTTCGAGCCAGCACCGCCATTGCTAAGTGCTCCCTGTTTTTCCAGTGTTAACAAATATTATATTAAGAATATGATTGTACATCTTTGAAAATCTTCTAGTTAGCGGTATGTTTTTTTTATCATTAATACATTGCAATGGTTATTATGATCTAGATTGGCCTATTTCAAAGACTCAAGTACAAAAATCTTCATTGATCTTCTAGTGTGTGCCAGAGGGACTGAGTCACAGTTGGAATTTTTCATCGTTCAATTGAATCCCTTGTTTGTACTCTAGGGTGAATGTACAAAATTTCAAGCGCTTAATGTGAAGAAGACAGGGTGCCCCCTGTTTCCAGACTATCTTTCCCTAAAGCAATTCATTAAAACACAATTTGTCAGATTATTGCTATCTGTGGGAGCTTGCTGTGCATACCTATGGTATAACTCTTCATTATGTACTCGATTAGCTGTGCAGCATTTTGGGCAATTCGAGGACACGAAGGATGTTATACAAGTTTGTTTGTCTTACTCATTCAAATGGGTATGAATTATCTTTGATAATGAATCCCATTTTTGTAAGAATTGTATTTGGATTGCAAAGTATCGCAAATACAGTTCAGTTTAATTTATTGTCACGTGTACCGAGATACAGTGAAAAGCTTTTGTTGCGTGCTATCCAGTCAGCGGAAAGACAATACATGATTACAATCGATCCATTTACTGTGTATAGATACTTGATAAGGGAATAACGTTTAGTGCAAGGTAAAGCCATCAAAATCCGATCAAGGATAGTCTGAGGGTCAACAAAGTGGTAGATTCAGCAGTACAGTAGGAAGTGACTGAATATTTGAAATATTAATTGGCCTAAGTGGCAGTACTTGGGAGTTATGTTGAATTGATTGTGATATGCTCCTTATTTGATGCGACACATCTGTTCCTGCATTGATTCACTTAATCATTTCTGGGCATTGTCTTTAAATACATTGACTAATTCGTTTAGAAATGACTAAGCATTTGTGATTCTTTAAAATTCTATTTTAAACTATTTAATCAGCGATGAGGATGTAGCAAAGTGATATCTGTAGATGTCAGATGGAGCATCATTTTCTGAATTTATTAAAGCTCAATTAACTTGATGTTCAGATAGTCTTTCAACTACTCCTGAATGTTCTCTCCAACGTACATAACATTCCCAGGTATCATCTGCCTTTATTAGAAGCCTTCATTTGATTTTGATATAAATGACGCTGTCCTTGTACATTATGGAGTCTACAGTGTGAGACATCAACATGTAATATCTTGCTGTTGCTGCTTTTTATCAGAAGTAAGTTGAAAACAAATTGTGGAAGTAACACATCCCCTCAAAAGTTTGGTAGACAAAAATGCTGGAGAAACTTCAGTCTGAAGAAGGGCTTCGACCAGAAACGTTGCCTATTTCCCTCTCTCCATAGATGCTACTGCATCCGCTGAGTTTCTCCAGCATTTTTGTCTACCTTCGATTTTCCAGCATCTGCAGTTCCTTCTTAAACCCTCAAAAGTTAGCATTGTTTAGAATCGGGGGGTGGGGTGGGAATGGATAATATCCAGTAGGTATTTTGTTTCTGTGATTCTGTTGTCGGAGCATAATATTGCAACCTTAAAGCTCTGGAAGTTGAAAAGCTTCCTCTAAAGCTCTGGAAGTTGAAAAGCTTCCTCATGTATATACATATACATGATTGTCACCATTTTGTGGAAAGGATCTCTTGCCCTTGTAATCAATAAATCATTATAAGTTTATGGAGGCTAGGATCAGTAATTATTTGTGGAAGGCCATAGCTACTGGAAAGTGATACTAATACATCTGAAACTAATTTGGCAGTAAGATAATGTATTCAGAAGAAGTTTGGAAGCTGCTCTGTCACTATGGTGTATGATATTCAGTGCTGTGTAGCCCAGGGTTAGGTAGGGTTACATCAGATCAGCATTACCTTAATAAATGGCATGAGGGGCTGTGGCCTAATTCTCAGAGTTCCCATGTTTGTATATGGCTGGCTGGAAGCTGCAAGTAGGGGGTACTTTTCACCCAGACATTTTATTATCTCTTGCTAAATCCTTCCATCTAATTGTTAGGGCCTGCTGCTGACTGGATTGTTGCAATAGGTGCTATGGGTGTTCCCTTCTCTAATGCCAGGCCTTGAGTCTTAAGATAACACTGATGAAGGTTTTGAATATTTGGAATTCTGCCACCGTGAGGGCTATTGGTCAATCACCATGTGCAGGGCTGAGGCTGATGTGCAGACATGAGGGGTTAGGTTGGAAAAACTAAACCTATGCCCTGGGTTTTGACCCCAGGGACAGGACAATTTCTGGTATCTTTCTAATTTTACACACTTCAATTAAGTTTCCCCTCAACACCTATGTATTAGAATCAGCATTGCTAACTTATCCAAGTTTACCCAACATCCTTGAAAATCTCCTCTGCACTATTTCTGGTGAAATCATCTAATTCCTGTTGTGTAGCAGCAGAACTGTCTGTGGTCTACTGTGTATCTCTGGTATAACCTCCTGACTCTGTGTTGTACGACTACTGATGAAGGAAAAATTCCTGTGTTATCTGCAAACCTCTTTATCGTGCCTTCTGCATATCAAGTCTCTTGTTAATAAGATCCTCATGATAAACAATGACTTGCTTCCACGCAAACACAATCAGATATCCAATTACTGGACCCAGTGGAATTTCACTGCTATACTCTAGGTGCAAAAACACTCATTAACTATCACCTTTTGATTACATTGTTATTGGATTCAAACAGGATGAGGCATCATCTTTTCTGCAGGTACAGGGATAGGACAGGTTTAGGGGGATATTGTTCGAACGCCAGCAGCTAGGACCAGCATAGACAGGCCATTGGTCTGCATGGGCAAGTTAGGCCAAAGGGCCCCTCTCTCTATGACTCTAATCAGGTTTGGATTGAGAAGTCTGTGCTCTAACAGCTGCATATTGTATGGGTTTGTGCAAAGTGCTGAATTCCTGTCTTAGACTTTTGCTGTATTTCTGTAATGGGCTGCTTGTGATCTTGATGTGTTCCCTGGTGCTAATTGGGTCTGTCCTTGACATCGGCAATCTATTGTTTATATATCCTGCCTTTTGCAGTATTTCACAGGCTTGGAGTGTGGACACAAATTCTGTATGCAGTGCTGGAATGAATACTTAACTACAAAGATCATAGAGGAAGGTATGGGGCAGGTATGTATCCACTCTGCTGTTTGTTTTGTTGCTGTTGAGGAAATGAAATATTTAAGTGTGATTCCATTGGTGAACTCATTTGTTTTGCACCTCTTTGCAGACCATATCCTGCCCAGCTCATGGCTGTGATATCCTAGTTGATGACAACACAGTTATGTAAGTACTGTTTTAATAGATGAAAGTTGTTTCCATGAGTGAGCAGTGTAGACAAAGGCAAAAACTGTAGACACTAGGATTACAGTAAAATGTGAATAGAGATTTTCATCGAGAGAGATTTGAACTAGGTAAAGCATACATTTCCACAGTTCTAGGTCTGTTCTTTTGTCTATGATGTATGTTGTGCCAGAGTGAGGTGCTGATGGTTGTAATCCTGTCCTGAGCTGATAGCACAAAAAGGTGTGAAAATCCCTGGAAATCTCATGGCCAAAAGTATATTTCATAGCAGATGGAAGGCTTGTAGTTACAGGAGCCTGTGTAATGTTTGTGGAAAGCAGTGGGAATAGTTTGCAGTTCTTGAGATTTGACTTTTGATGGTTTTTGATTTGGAGGAAGAGGCGAGGATGGTAGGTCTTTTGTAGAAGAGTTGCTGTGGTCTGACTTGGTGTGCTTCTGTAATATTTTTGAATTTAATAATCTCTGGGTGGTTCAGATGAAGAGAAACTGGTAGAAAGGGATGAAGTCTATTCATGAAACTGGGTGGGAGGAGGTTTAATAAGGAGGAGAGGCAAGAAGGAAACGGGATCTTTGTCTGACGAGTCCACGCTGAACATTGATCATCATTCACAACAATTCTACGTTATTGCCACTTTCTCATCCACTCCCTATACACTAGGAGCAATATACAGTGGCCAATTAACTTCTAAAACCTACATGTCTTTGTGATGTGGGAGGAAAACAGAGCACCCGGAGAGAAACCGTGTGGTCACAGGATAACATGCAAACTCCACAGCATCCGAGGTCATGATCGAAACAGAGTCTCTGGTGCTTGAGGCAGCAGCTCCACTAGCTGTACCGAGATGTTGCCTGTCCCACTGAGTTACTCCAGCATTTTATGTGTACCCTAAAAGAGGAGTTGAGATACATAGATTTATAGTTGATAACCGAGGATAGTTAATAAAGAGTTGCTTTGACTGTGGAATATTCTAAACTGCTCTGCCACCACAGAGTTTTAGAAGTGTTGAAAATATAACAATTGATTAGAGCACAGTATGGTTCCACAAATTAGTAATTAATAATGAATATTGGTTAAGTGATAAATATTAGCAATGTCACAGTGGGTTATTCTCTGCTGTTGGTCCAAACAATGTCATTGGATGCCTTGTATCCACCTGGGTCAAGCAGATGGGAATCTCAGTGTAACAAGCACACTTCCGCGGTGATGCGGTGAATCAGGCCGCTCCTCCAGTGGCCAGGGGATATGGGAGCAGAATTAGACCATTTGGCACATCTCCATCATTCAATCATGCCTGATCTATCTTTCCCTCTCAACCCAATTCATCTGCCTTCTTCCCTTAACCGTTGATGCCCGTACTAATCAATTAGCAACCAGGCCTGGCTGCCCCAACAGTACAGCAGTCCTCACCATGGTCCCTCAGGAATGTCAGGATGGAGAATGTAACGGACTATCGGCACTGAACCTGTGGATGATGCTCACTGCATTTTCACACAGTGCAACTTTTACATTTGCCACAGCTTGCACCTCCAGCTATAGTCGTGCAGTATCACAGGAGCTTCTCCCTTCCAGGCTGGAGCATGCTGGAGATATTTCTGCAGAGAAAGTTGGTTGCAGTGATACAAATAATAAAGTTTCCTTTTTGAAGGAACTGTTTTTTCATCATGTGAACTGCTTGCCATAAAGAGGAATAGATGAATGGGGGGGGGGGGTCACCATTTTGTGGACACCCTGCTACGCTGCCACATTTGTCTGGCTGCAGCTCTTCGTGTAAAATACTTTGAATGGTGTGGTAAGCTGCTACACAAACTGCTGCTCCGTGAACGGAGAATGGGGGCAATGGTGTGGCTACCCTTTTGTGGTGGAGCGTCAGGAGAGTTCTTGTAGTTTTTCAAATATCTAATGGCTCTATTGCCCGATAATACCTTTGTCAGTGTGATCGACAATCAAATGGCTTCCACAGCTAATTCAGGGTTTATGGGGCGGTTCATCATTTGTCCAAGTACTGTATTGGTTGTTTATTTTGTGCTGATGTCCAGTGCTTGCCTGTGTCATAAATAGTTTACAGGCCGCATAATGGCTTCTGTGCATTCTAACTGGGTATAATAACCACAATTAAGGCAGCACAAGTAAACTATCTACTGCTGACTGTTAGAAAAGATGTTTCATAAATGAAACTGGTTTTAAATTATGTATGCGTGTGGTGAATAGGGATGCAATGATTGGGATGAACAGAGCCATTTTTATGCAATTTCTGTCAAGTTCTGAGGAGTGAAATTGTGCTGACATTGTAGAGCTGTGCATAAACCATATTTTGTTGGTTTTTCAATAGAGGCTTTGATCCATACAATGCTGAGAGTGTTTGTGGGTCTGACCTCCTGTAAGTGCATGCCTTTGTTCCTCGTTCTGCCTGTCACTTCCCACACTATCTGTGATCACCTTAACATGCCTGCCCCCTGTTTCTTCAATAGCTCCCAGCAATTGTTATACTATCTGCTGACTGAATTGTCTTCAAATGTGTACAGTTCTCTTTGCTCCAGTTTCACAAACTGAGGGTGGGCAGGAGTTTATTCCTGATGATTTGGAATTTCACTGTGCTTGAATTTGTGAATAGCTGCCAACCACTTCCCTTCCTTTGCCCTGGGTACAGAGCCCATGCTGATGATAAATGCGCTCATTCACACTTGCTGTGCTGCATGTTGCAGTCTGTTTCAGTTCATGTGAAAGGCTGCAACTGGTGACCTGTCAGCGCATTTTATAGGTAGCGAGCCCAAGTACTTTCATTGAAGCACAGCTCAAGATGAAGCATCTATTTGTACTTCAGTTTCTAGACTGGCAGCCCTGTGTCCCACACACTCCTGTATCCTTTAGCTCCTCAGCCTCATTTCATCATGAAACCAGCAATAACAAGATATCTGTCTTCTCACTGATTATATAAAGTGTAACATTTGGGAAGCTAGTGTTCATCAGGGCATTGATAAATATCAGTGATGCAAAGCAGGAACCTGGTGTTATATCTGTCCAGAAGACTCTAGTACCTCCTCACAGTACCTAATTGAATGGTGCGTGTTACACCTTGATGACAGTTTAATTGTATGCGTTAATAATTGCACAGTCAAGAATTTTGTAGATTCACAAGTTCTTAAAAAGCTTATCCCTTGCTTAACCAATGCATCATTGTTGGCACTGAGATGGGAAATCAGCACTGTTTTCAGCAAAGATCGGAGCAAGATAGACCACTCCTTCTAAATGCTGACGTGTAGTTCACAACGGAGCGGAACGTGGGCCTTTTTTTCATCCATTTCAGTAACACGACCCGACCCGCAGTGTAATCAACATTGCGGGGGGACAGTTTGTGTTAATAAATTATAATTCTGAAAATGTGGAGAAGATTTTTACCAAAGAACTTTGATTTCCACGAGGATGTTTCCGTAACCGGCTCCCGTCTCCGCACTAGTATCTTTGCTCCGCTATGGGATCTTTGGTGCAGAGACGGAAGCCGGTTACGGAAATGGGGCCGAAAATGACCCACGAATCTGCCCATGACCGTACTACGTCTTTTTCGTCGAGTGATCTATCTTGCTCGCTATAGTTTGAGTATAATCTTTGGTTTTCAGCGTGTGGTTGGGTTGCTCCTGTCTTGTGTGTTTTCAGTCTAAAGGTATTGTGCTTCCATTTATATTCTACAGGCGTTTGATCACAGATTCCAAAGTCAAGTTGAAGTACCAGCATTTAATAACTAACAGTTTTGTAGAGGTAAGACTTCCTCTTTTTAAAGTAAACATTATGCAACAAGTAAACACTAAAATAGAACTTTCATGCTGGTATTGTAGTCATTCTAAATAGTTTTGAGTATGTTAAGTCTGCATTTTAAATTCCTCTGCATGTTGACATAAGTGGGGTATTACAGCACTGAACAATTCGTTAGGAAGTGTGGGGTAAAATATGACTCGTCCTGGGAGGTCAGTAACTGAAGTCTGGCTCTAGCCATATCTAAACCTCTGTGCCACCTCATTGATGTGGTCTTTTTTTAAATTGTTATGCTTTTCCATCACAGTGCAATCGATTGTTAAAATGGTGTCCTGCCCCTGACTGTCACCATGTTATTAAAGTTCAATATCCTGATGCAAAGCCAGTTCGTTGTAAATGTGGACGGCAGTTCTGGTAAGTGTGCGCAATGCCACAGAATGTTATCTAGGTGTCCTTCTTGGTCATTGGGCATCTTTAATGGTCTGAAATGTAATTGGAATGTCACAAAGTAAACTTGTTTCTTCATTTACAGCTTCAACTGTGCTGAGAATTGGCATGATCCTGTTAAATGCAAGGTGAGAGACCGTCTCCTGCATATGTTCCATATATTCACAGTATTTTCACATTAGTGACGGTCTTCCTGTGCAAGCTAGATTTATTTTAGAATTGCAGTAGGTGAAGTTAAACCTCAATGACTATTTACTGTAAATGGAAAAAAAAGATAGTGAAGTAGACAAACTAATGGTAGGGTACAGCCAGATGTTGTGTCATTGTGAGGGAGTGGGCAATGTGGCACTTGTCTTGGCAATGGTGAGCAGTGTCAAGAGTTGAGAACGTTTAATGGTCATGTATACCAGCAACAGAATAATGACATTCTTATTTGCTGCTGTTTTACAGGCCCATTAATACAATAACACAAATAAATATACAATAATCAAACAAACAAGAAATTAATAATGGATAATATTCGATTATCCGATCAGAATGGTGCAACTAAAGCTGAGACCATAGACGTCGTAGTTGCTGAGGCAGGGTTGTGGGTATTGTTGTGCAGCGTTCAAGAGTCGTCTGATGATTGCAGGGGAGAAGCTATTCTTGAAAATGAAAGTGTGGACTTCAGAGAATTCATTGGGGGGGAAATAACTGGTCTTGTGTTCGTTCTTTCCTTTGTACTGACACTATCCTCGGGTTGAGACGGAAATAGCAAATAAATGATTTGTCAACAATTGAATTAGGGGAAAGGTATCAGTGTGTTAGAGTTAGACAAAAATGCTGGAGAAACTCAGTGGGTGAGGCAGCATCTATGGAGCAAAGGAAATAGGCGACATTTCAGGTCGACACCCTTCTTCAGAAAAAGAACTTTGCCTATTTCCTTCGAGTCTGAAGAAGGGTCTCGACCTGAAACGTCGCCTATTTCCTTCGCTCCTTAGATGCTGCCTCACCCGCTGAGTTTCTCCAGCATTTTTGTCTAACTTTGATTTTCCAGCATCTGCAGTTCTTTCTTAAACAGTGGGTTAGAGTTGCTGCCTTTGCTTGCTGTTAGAATGTGCCTGCTACAAAGTCATCCTGTCAATGGAGAGATCTTCACTGTAATTATGTCAGCTCTGCTGTACGTGCAGATACAATGAAGAAATAAGGCTTCTGTGGCTGACTCAAAATAAGATGTACAGATCAGATATGAAAACAGGAAATACTGGAGTTAGGCAACAGGGCAGGCAGCACTTGTGGGAGAGAAATATGGATTTGGGTTGGTGACTTTTTGGTTAGGAAAACAAGCCTCCTTTAGTAAGAGTTTAAAAAACATAGCTGCAGCTTTGTTGGCCGGGTGATCAAAAGAAAACAATGAGTGAAAATGTACTTGAAATGTGATTGGGAAATGTAGAAATATAACGTTGTAGTGATTATCGGCTAGCTGTGAAGTTGCGTGCATGGACTACGCACAAGCACCGTCAAAGCTCTGATAGAAAATCGCTTTCTTGTATGATGGTGCAGGGGACAGAAGGATTGCTGTGTACTCCAAATAACGAGTACAATGCACATTTCAGATTGTTTCAATTGGAAAGCACTGGAATTAGGAGGTAGTGATCTCTCCCAGTGGCTTAATCATTTTCTAAGTTTACCTCTGTTTGTGAAATGAGCACAATTCAGGTCGCTGTTTTTAATCAGGATGTGCTATTAACATTCTCTGCTGTTCTTCTTCTAGTGGTTGAAGAAATGGATTAAGAAGTGTGATGATGACAGTGAAACCTCCAATTGGATTGCAGCAAATACCAAGGTAGAGCAGAGATATTTGGAGAGTCTCCTTGTTTGCCCCCTTGACAATACAATGAAAGTCTTCAGTTTATTTAAATAGTTCCAATTAAAGGTTTACACCAAAGGTAGACAAAATGCTAGAGTAACTCGGCAGATTAGGCGGCATTTCTGGAGAAAGGGAATGGGTGACGTTTCAGGTTGAGACCCTTCATCAGACTGATTGCCTATGCCATGCCGTCAGTGTGCCTATGGTGCTGTGTCCTCCATACCAGTTGCTGGTTAAGATTCTGTCTCTTGTAGTATGTTGTCATACTCATCTCTCCACTCATGGAAACAGCGTAACTGCAGTCTGTTCCAAAGCTTGCCAAATACTCGAGCGTTAGTGATGTAAAGTATGCAAGTCATTCCCACCACTCCAAGTCTGTCTGCTAATGTAATGTGGGCTACAGAAAGCTCTTATAAAGTAAAATATTACCTGGAACATATTTAGAGTGTTGAATGGCTGTTCACTATCATTAACCCTGGCTTGCAAATTCATTGGGCATTGTGATTGCGGGTATAGGCAACACAATATTGGATCTTGAGTGTGAGCTCCTGATTTATAGCTGTAGTTGAATTGTTACTGTTTGCTAACGGTGCCTCTAACATTCCAACAGGAATGCCCAAAATGTCACGTGACCATTGAAAAGGACGGTGGATGTAATCACATGGTTTGTCGCAACCAGAATTGTAAAGCAGAATTCTGTTGGGTCTGCCTTGGTCCCTGGGAGCCGCATGGATCAGCTTGGTCAGTATTTTTCTTTGGTTTTGCATGGAAAATTTCAGGATTAACCAACATTTTAATTGTTTGAAAATTGGATTGGATACTGCTGTATATCTGCCCCAAGGTTAAATCAAACAAGATGCTTGATTAAAAGTGTCTTCAGAAATGCTGTTGGTTTTTGACATCTGAGCAAAGCTTCAGGGCAAACTTGCTTTCTTTGACTCGATCTACAGTTGGATAATTAACCTAGTAGATTGCTCTTAAAGTAGGTAAGGGGAAACGGTGTCAGGTAATCCCTGATCTATCCAAACAAGGTGATTTTAACTGTCTTAGAAAGTAAAGCGATATCATTTTGTTTGTTTTGTGTATTCTGCGTAAAGTCTGAAATGAAATTAAGTCAGGCCCTCTCTACTTTTAGGTATAACTGCAATCGTTATAATGAAGATGATGCAAAGGCGGCAAGGGATGCCCAGGAGGTAAAAGGAGCACGGATGTGGGCAAGTCCACAGACCCCTAAACTCTGCAGTTGTGGGGAAATATTTCTTATTGAAGCATTAAATCTCCTGCACCTGCCCAGGGTAGTCACGTCCCTCTTGCAGTGTGGCAGCCACAATTGTACATACTGCTCCATCTGTGCAAGTCTGTTCTACCTGTCTTTTATAAAGTTGTATTATAACCTTCCTGTTCTTCCGTGCCCCAGCTGATGAAGGCAAACATCCCTTACATTGGTCTTACAACCTTTAAAGACCCTTGGAGTTGTACACTCACGACCTTTGTGTCTCCATACTCTTGGGTTCAACCATTCATTGTGTTTGCCCTTGTCGTACATCCCCTCACATTTATCATGATTAAATTCTATCAGCCATTGCTTTGTCCATCGTAACAAAACTGATCAATGTTGTCCTGTATTCTACGGCTTTCCTCCTCTCGAGCAACGTTTGTGTCACCTGTAAACTTCTACATTCATATCCAAATGTGAATACGGTAACCCCTGCTATAACAGACCACATGGCAGGAGAGGGTGTCTTGCTGATTGTCCACTATAACCGAATAAGGGGGTTCATTTGTGCAGTACTATTGGGGAAAAACAGGCAATAAACATACACCACGCAGTAAAGGACACAAATACCCTGGGACAGCATGGCGGTACAGTTGCTACTCCATCCTGACCTCGGGTGCTCCCAGTGGCAGTGTGGGTTTCTTCCTGGGTGCTCCAGTACACTGGCTCTATCCTACACTGAGTTGTCCCTAGTGTGTGGGATGGAGCTGATGTGCCCGGATGGGGGCGGGGGGGGGGGAGTTCGGGATCGGGACGGGTCACTGGCGCAATGCGGTGGCGACTGCCGGTGGTTTGGGCAGCTCGCTGAGGCCAGTTGGGTTACAGGCCTGCGTGTCGTTGCTGTGGGGGTGGGGCGGGGCACCCTGGGGAAACCCACACTGTCACAATGTCTGTGCCGTTGCAATGCGGGAGGAATGATAGAAACATTGCAGTTGTTCAATCCTGCACGCTGCACACTGTCCCTAGCATGTAGGATAGAACTAGCTGGTCGCCGCTGACTCGATGTTTCTATGCTCTCTCTCTAAACTAAGCTAAACAAGAATGGTTCAAAAACCCCATTTACTCCATCTACCTAGTGGTTATTCCGTGAAACAATGAAATTGGTCTGCAACAGATTCAGTCTGCTAAAACCAAAATCCATTATAAAGTGGTCGGTTAAAATGAGGGTATATACCTATACTTATAAATACCTTTGTTGTACTTCACAGCAGCAAGGGTAGCGGCACTGACTGCTGTCCTGCATCACTGGTCACAGGTTTCCAGTCACAAAAACACCCCTCAGTCTTCACCTTCTACCTCCTATTAACAACCCAATTGTCATTCCAATTTTTGGTTTGATGTATAAGTAAATACCTGCCACAGATACCATTCGCCCTGCATCAGAGAACGCTATTGGGGAAAGAACGTTGGACAAGCCATTGTGTGTGCCCTCAGCTCTGCGAGTATGCCAAGACGTGTCTACAGCCACCTACCTGATGGATAAACATGCAACTTTTGGCCGTCACCACTTGGTTTGGATTATAATTCTTGAGTTGTGGGTATTGCTGGTAATTATTGCTCATCAGCTTCTATCAAGTGGGTCATCTTCAAATGCTGAAATATATATCAGGTCTTCAACATGGCTTTCTCATTTGCCATCGCTGAACCAGTCTGTTTCTGGTCGGTTTTGTTTACGTACATGAACTTGGAAGTATGTGTTTCGAGGAATGTACAAACTTAAATATTGGTGTAACACTGAGTATATATTTGTGCAAATAGATTTTTGTCATTAAATACTAAATTCATTTCAAGATTCTTTTGTCGGGAGCTTGAAATCTATTGACATCACAAGCTTCAAATGTCATCCTTGTAACAGCAGAGCTTTGAAATAGTTTGTGTAGTAATCGCGATGTTGCAAGAGGTAAAGGGTTTACTGCTCTTCATTCACAATATACAATAGAAAACAGACAATGCTGAAAGTACTCAGCAGGTCAGGCTGCATTGATGGAAAGAGAAACGGCCAATGTTTCAGGTTTAAGACCCTTCATCAGAACTGAGACGTTAACTGTTTCTCTTCCCATAGATGTGACCTGACCGCTGAGTATTTACAGCATTTTCTGTTTTTATTTCAGGTTTCCCAGCATCTCCAGCGTTTTGATATCGATTACCATTCTTCATATTCCAACTAAGTGAGAGTAAAGCTGCTGACACATTGTGGATGGTACCTTATGAATAGCATTTGCTTATCGCCTTGCTCTAATTTCTGTTGAAATACTTAATCATTACTCTTAATTGGAAATCTACCTATGTGAAGTAGAAAGATAAGTGCAGAAGTATAAGTTGGTTTACTTGGCTGCACGGATGTGATGATAGAAAAATAATGGTAAATGAAATGTATAACCGTTCCCAGCAGCTGAGTTTCTCTGCTGTATGTTTCTTTGGCAGCGTTCACGAGCGGCTCTCCAGCGATACCTCTTCTACTGCAACCGCTACATGAATCACATGCAAAGTCTGCGATTTGAGCACAAGCTCTATGCTCAAGTCAAGCAGAAGATGGAAGAGATGCAACAACACAACATGTCTTGGATTGAGGTGCAATTCCTGAAGAAAGCTGTGGATGTCCTCTGCCAGTGCCGCGCCACACTAATGTACACTTACGTCTTTGCTTTCTACCTCAGAAAGAACAACCAGTCCATTATCTTTGAGGTATGCCCCTTTCCACAGAAAGGTTCAAATCACTCTGAGCCTTTTAACAAACCTGCGAATGATTGATACAAGTAAATGTTTTGATGCAAGTAAACATTTTCAGGGACAGCTTGGCTATTTTGAAATTCAAGTCGAATGTGGACACAGGTTCTGTCGATAGAGGAGTGGCAATAGGAGCTACTGGAAAATATGCACCAGATTCAACATAAGTTAGTCCTCCTTCCATTCATTCAAAGATCGTACTATACCAACAAGACCCATTGGGATTAAAGACATTTATAAATACCTTCTATTACTGTATTACAAAGCCATTCCGACCACCCTTCTCCCCCTGATTTTCTGGTGCAGAACTTGCATTGCTCTCCCCTTTTTAGGTCACAACATTTATTTTTGAGACCCAGATATCCATTGATTATTTTACTCTGATCCTTTGAGCAAATCTTATGATCACAACAATGGCAGGTCCATCTTGAATATTTTCATTACATGTAGTTCTGCTATGATCAAGCTTTCCCTCGGGCAAATTGGATATAATCAACAATGGATGAATTGGGAAAACTATTTGTTTTACACAGGCTGAATGGGTTGTAACATGATTTTGATCAGGAACCAAAGTGTCACTAGAGTTACATTGGAAATAGACAAGCAGAAAAAAATATGTTTTTGGAGCAAAAAAACATCTTGTGGAAGCTCAACTGTTTCTATGTAACCACCCTGCAGTAATCAGACTTCATTGTCTCTTAAGAATACTTGCTGGGTGCTCATTGAAATTGACAAGCATTTGCTTCCATTGACACGTGTGGAGATATTCTATTAAACAACGTTATATGCAGCCTTTAGTGTTTAGCTTACAGTAACACAAATAAACTCAGAGCTATTAAAAATACCTTTAGTTTTGAAAATCCTGTGGGGAAAATTATCTTTGTTATTGCAAGTCTGAACCACTCTTGCTCCTAACCCTATTTCTCGTCAGCGCAATTCTTGTTATAATGCTATTTTTTATAATTCAAGGTTTCTTAGAAAGACAATCATTCTTTTGTAGCAGAGCTATCTGTAGATGTATGAGATTTTGTATTCTGATGTTGATGCTAGAATCTTGGCAGGTGTTTAAGCAAAGCATTCATCTGGTTTGTGGGACCACCAGACTTGGTTCCATACGGCAGGAAATATTTGGCCCATTGACTATGGATTGGCCCTACTCGTAGCCAATCCGTTTTGTCTTAATCCACACGCCTCTACACGTAGACCACAAATCCTTTTGCTTCAGATACTTATCCAGCTCTGTGTAGATGCTTCAGTTGAATGTGCCTCCACAGTTACCCCCAGCAGTGCAGTCCAAACCCCAACCGTTGGTTACCTAAAATATGTTCCTCCTCGGGTCACTCTACCAATCGACCTCCTTCTCCGTCATTGATTTTAATACGTTAACCCATTCGCTCTTAATACGTTAACCCATTCATCCCCAGGATCATTCTGGACTCTCTTCAACTCCAGCCTGCTATCCAGACTCTTAAATGGAAGAACTCCAGACTCCGCTATCTTTAAGATCTCTATCTAACTCTCTCTTGAAAGCATCCAGAGAACCGGCCTAGCTTCCAGAGAACCTAAAGACTAGCTTCTCATTTTGGCCTGTCAATTCTACTATGTCTTATGACGTCCATGAAACCGAGCTGTCTGTAAATGCCACTGAGGAAAAATCATCTGACAAGCACCTTGTGGGTGACCTTGCAATGCACTGTTGCTGTTATGAGGAGAACTGATTTAAATTTAAGCAGGTCTTGTGCTCATGAACATTATCCAAAGACGCTGTTAAATCCTTGTCCAGATATAGATGGGATATTTTCCATCATTGATATCCCTTTAGGATTAAAATTGGTTCCTCCACAATGTCCCAGCTCCACAAACAATGTTTAGAAAGATCTCTGTCCAATACTAGCTCTAGCTGTCAGAGTTGGATGAGAATGTCACATTTCCCCACTTTACATGATCTAGCTAGTGGAGAGGGAGCAAGTTAAAGATTCAGACTGTTCACCTTTCTTCACCTGAAGTGTTAACGATATCTCACTCCATTGATGCTGCCTGATCTACAGTATATTCCCAGCATCTGGAGTACTTTACTTTTGTTCCATTGCAGATACAGTTTCTGCCTGCTGTCACCCCTTGAGATGACCAATACAAAGATGAAATGCTCATCTCTGATGTTGCCAGATTCTGAAAACTGTTCATTAAATGCTGTAAACCTGGAACTTGTGTAGATTGCTATACGTTCTTATCTCATTACCAAAGAGTGAGAGAAACAGCGTAATCTTATCATCTGAACTTTCATCTTTGAGCTGATTGACGTGCCTCTATTCATAGCCACTCCATCCTGTGACCCACACAATACAATTAAAAGTTACTTTGCATTGGATGCAACCAAATGAGCAAAAAGCAGAGTGTCATGTGAGTTTATTGTCATGTGTCCCTGATAGGACAATGACATTCTTGCTTTGCTTCAGCACACATAACAAGTGCTGGAGGAACTTGCTGGGTCAAGTATCATCGGTGGAAGAAAATGGACAGCTAACATTTTTTGTTCAGACTGATGGAATAGAGGGGAGGTAGCTGGTAGAACGAGGTAAGGGGAAGGGGTGTGGATTGAGCTGGCAAGTGATAGGTGGATCGTGGTATGGTAGGGAGAGAAGAATGGAGAAAGTAACCAAGAGATGTCTGCAAATGTTCAACTTTGCAGTTTCATCAGCAAAAATGTGGACCATATCATCATGGGCCACCAAATTATCTAGTGGTACAGTGGTACTTGTACATTGAAACTCCTTTTATATACCATTCAGTAAATATCTTGCTATACATAGACACAAGATTCGAGTACAAGAGTGTAAGATGGCGGGGACACTGTCAGAGTTGCAGGAGTCAGGTTGCCAGGCGATATTGTCGTTACCCACCGCTGCTCCGTGCAGCTGTAGGCCGCCGAATGCCACTTGCAACGATGCCGGATCTAAGTGAGCCCCAGGCTACTGCAGGGCCGCCTACGGCCCACATCTCCAACACAAGGTTTTGAACACGATTAAACGTGCCATCCTACTGTACAGTATTGGTTTATTACTGTGTTGGGTACAGAGATACCATGAAAAGCTTTGTTTGTATGCTGTCCAGTTGAATCAAAGTATACGTGGACATAATCTAGCCTTGCACGTGTAACAGATAGCGGGGGGGGGGGGGGGGGAAATACCCGAGTGTGGAATATTGTGCTGCAACATTGTAGCGTTGCTGTTACAGGGGAAAAGTGCAAGGTCGGAAGGTAGGTTGGAAGATCAGGACTACACCCTAGCTAATGGGAGGACTGTTCAGTCATCTGATAACAGGGGAAGAAGCTATTTCAGAATCTGGTGGTACATGCCAGAAGGATTAAGCACCCTGTAGTTTGGCAATAGGAGGAAGTTTAATTTGTTATTACAATCCTTTGGCAGGATCAGAATACTGACGTCATTGCAGGGATACTTGATCTGCAAAACATGTGCTTCTCTCCCCCAGAACAATCAGGCAGACTTGGAGAATGCAACAGAAGTGCTGTCTGGCTATCTGGAGAGGGACATATCCCAGGACTCCTTGCAGGACATCAAACAAAAAGTGCAAGACAAGTACAGGTGGGTTGACATCATTGATGGACTTGATGTAGACTTGTTGTTGCATCAAATGGCCTAATTCTACTCCTATGTCTTATGATCTATTTGATCTAAATCTGAGGTGAAGGGGCATCTGTAAGTGTGTTTAGCCTGCCCGAGGTCCTTCAGTAGAGGTCCCTGTCAGTTTACCAAGAAGGGGAACAATTGTTGCTCACAGTTTCATGATTTTGTCATATGTCACTGGCCGTTTTACACTTAATCTTTTAATACTGTTTTTTAAATTTCAATTATTTCCATTAGGAAAACTGGGCTGATTAACATAAACTTGTTTTTTTGTTAATGTGGGACATATCTTATACATTTAGTTTGCTTGTTAATAACTTATCATTTGAAATTCAGTTTAACTTATAACTTCTGTGCTGTAACTACATATTCAATGTTGTTTGCGTTAACACAGAACATGGAAAATTACAACACAGCAACAGGCCCTTCACAGTGAAACATTAAACCCAATAAATGCACTTTTGACAAAGAAGGAAAAAATGTTTTCTAATTTTACTGAATTTTAATTTATCATTAACCTTAGAATGCAAAATAAAATCCTTAAGCCATTGCCAATAGTGTCTGAAGATGTCAAGGTAGGAAAAAAGGCTAATATGTCTTCCTCCTAAATATTAGACTTCAGAATACAGTGCATTCAGAAAGCATTCAGACCCCTTTACTTTTTCCACATTTTGTTATGTTACAGCCTTATTTTAAAATGGTGTTTTTGCAAAGTAATTAAAAAGAAATTAACTGAAATATCACATTTACGTAAGTATTCAGACCCTTTGCTATGACACTCAAAATTGAGCTTAGGTTCATCCTGTTTCCATTGATTATCCTTGAGATGTTTCTACAACTTGATTGGTCCACTAGTGATAAATTAAATTGATTGGACATGATTTGGAAAGGCCCACACCTGTCTATATAAGGTCCCACAGTTGACAGTGTATGTCAGAGCAAAAACCAAAGCCATGAAGACGAAGGAATTGTCCGTAAACCTCCGAGACAGGATTGTGTCAAGACACAGAATTTCTGCAGCATTGCAGGTACAGAAGAGCACAGTGGCCTCTGTCATTCTTAAAAAGAAGAACTTTGGAACCACCAGGACTCTTCATAGAGCTGGCTGCCCGGCCAAACTGAGCAATCAGAGGAGAAGGGCCTTGGTCAGGGAGGTGACCAAGAAACCGATGGTCACTCTGACAGAACTCTAAAGTTCCTCAGTGGAGATGGGAGAACCCTCTAGAAGGACAACTATATCTGCAGCACTCCACCAATCAGGCCTTTATGGTAGAGTGGCCAGACAGAAGCCACTCAGTAAAATGTACATGACAGCCTGCTTGGAGTTTGCCAAAAGGCATGAGAAACAAGATTCTCTGGTCTGATGAAACCAAGATTGAACTCTTTGGCCTGAATGCTATTTGTCACGTCTGGATGAAACCAGGCACTGCTCGTCACCTGGCCAATATCATCCCTACGGTGAAGCATGGTGGTGGCAGCATCATGCGGTGGGGATGTTTTTCAGCAGCAGGAACTGGGAGACTAGTTAAGATCGAGGAAAGATGAATGGAGCAAAGTACAGAGAGATCCTTGATGAAAACCTGCTCCAGAGCATTCTGGACCCCAGACTGGGGCGGATGTTCACCTTCCAACAGGACAACGACCCTAAGCACACAGCCAAGACATCGCAGGAGTGGCTTCGTAACAAGTCTGTGAATGTCCTTGAGTGACCCAACCAGAGCCCAGACTTGAACCCGATCGAACATCTCTGGAGGGACCTGAAAATGGCTGTGCATCGATGCTCCCCATCCAACCTGACAGAGCTTGAGAGGATCTGCTGAGAAGAATGGGAGAAATTACTCAAATACAGGTGTGCCAAGCTTGTAGTGTCCTACCCAAGAAGTCTTGAGGCTGTAATCGCGGCCAAAGGTGCCTCAATAAAGTAGCCTCAATAAAGAGTCTGAATACTTATGTAAATGTGATATTTCAGTGATTTCTTTTTAATTACTTTGCAAAAAGTTCTAAACATCTGTTTTCGCTTTTTTATTATGAGGGATTATGTGTAGATTGATGATAAGAAAAATAATTTAATCCATTTTAGAATGTAACGTAACAAAATGGGGACAAAGTGAAGGGGTCTGCATACCTTCTGAATGCACTGTACCTAAAACTAGAGTGCATGGGTTTAGAATAAAGTGTAACATTTAGAGGAGCTCTAAGGGAGACCTTTTTCATTGAGGGTGGTTGGAGTCTGGAGTATGTAGCTTGAGGGGGTTGTTGGAGGCAGAGGCTCTCAACATTAAACAAGTAACTGGATGAACACTTGAGTCACCATGGTGTTGAAGTGATGGTAAATGGAATCATTGAAGATCTGCAGAGGTGGGGCTTGTTTGTGTGCTGTGTCACTGTGACTCTTCAACTTCAACATATCTGAAGTATGTGAGGAGCCATGTACAATCTAATGTTTAAAGTGTCTTATTGGGCCATTCAAAAAATCTCCGTGTCTCTTCTCAGCGTACCTTAGATTTCTGCAGCTTGATTCAGACGCCACATTCCAGGTCGTGCCTTGCAACCAGTGTAAAGGATATTAATTCCCTGACCAAATAGCTCCAAGCTTCCCGCCTGAAAAGTTGCCTCTCTGTTCCCTTTTCTCAGATACTGTGAGAGCCGGAGGAAGGTGTTACTACAGCACGTGCATGAAGGCTATGAGAAAGACCTCTGGGAGTACATGAGGACTTTCTTTTTTAATTACTTTGCAAAAAGTTCTAAACATCTGTTTTCCGCTTTTTTATTATGAGGGAATTATGTGTAGATTGATGATAAGAAAAATAATTTAATCCATTTTAGAATGTAACGTAACAAAATGGGGACAAAGTGAAGGGGTCTGCATACTATCTGAATGCACTGTACCTAAAACTAGAGTGCATGGGTTTAGAATAAAGTGTAACATTTAGAGGAGCTCTAAGGGAGACCTTTTTCATTGAGGGTGGTTGGAGTCTGGAGTATGTAGCTTGAGGGGGTTGTTGGAGGCAGAGGCTCTCAACATTAAACAAGTAACTGGATGAACACTTGAGTCACCATGGTGTTGAAGTGATGGTAAATGGAATCATTGAAGATCTGCAGGGGTGGGGCTTGTTTGTGTGCTGTGTCACCGTGACTCTTCAACTTCAACATATCTGAAGTATGTGAGGAGCCATGTACAATCTAATGTTTAAAGTGTCTTATTGGGCCATTCAAATCTCCGTGTCTCTTCTCAGCGTACCTTAGATTTCTGCAGCTTGATTCAGACGCCACATTCCAGGTCGTGCCTTGCAACCAGTGTAAAGGATATTAATTCCCTGACCAAATAGCTCCAAGCTTCCCGCCTGAAAAGTTGCCTCTCTGTTCCCTTTCTCAGATACTGTGAGAGCCGGAGGAAGGTGTTACTACAGCACGTGCATGAAGGCTATGAGAAAGACCTCTGGGAGTACATCGAGGACTGAGGCTCGGCTTGCATTGAACTGTCAACCCGTTAGCAACAGAGTGCTGATGCAAATAAAGTGGGCGGCACTGGCCCTTGCAGACACTGCTGGAGTTCTACCCTACTTTTTGTTAATGGAAAGTTTAAGTAAATTATATTGTAATAAAAAAGTAGATAAAAACCACAAAATGTACAACAGTATTGTAAGTGGATGAAGGGTGTGACACACTAAAAAACCCTCCAGCTTTGATCTGTAATGTAGCTACATTCTGAGAGCTGAACCATCTTCTGTTTCCTTTCATTTATTCATTTTCCCTGTGTGTAGTAATTGAACTGACCTGGCTCCTCTTTTCCAGCCAGTCATTAATTGTATGTAGGTTCCCTGTTTGTGAATGTTGATTGGCTAATGTAAGGCAGCACTCTGGGGTTACCTTTGTATATGACTTTTAAAAGGAGGACACAGTATTTTTCAAATTGTACATAGCGCATATGCATGGTTGAGCGAGAGCAAGCGTGGCACGTGTTTGCATAATGTTTAATTACAAAAAAAATATTTATTCTTTAAAAACCTTCAAGAATATGTATATTTGCTGTGCAGTTTCTTTAGGTTTGTTAACCTTTGACCTCAGCGCTGTTAGTGGAATGTGGATTGAATTTTCTGCTCTTTGTCCTTCCCCTTTTAAAATGAAAAGCAAGTTTTTAACCTTGTGATATTCCATAGTACTAGTTGTCGACTCGAGCCGAGTCCTGGTGCTGTTGGGTTTCCCTAATGTTCACCGCTTCCCTCTTTTTCTCATTGCTTTTCTACTCTGCTACAGCTAACGACAGTCACCTCCAGCTTCGGCACAAGCCCCCAGTACTTTCTATGTTCACTGTTGCTGTATAAAAATAAAAAAAATACCTGTAAAATTGTACAGATCTCGTCAGACAGTAGGAGTGATACAGACATGTAACATTTGGAAGAGAGCAATGTTCAGCCTGTCTCTCCCCACACCACCAGTGCCCTGGATGATGATGGCTGCTGTCCTTGCTGAGTTCTGCCTGTATTGCTACGCTGGGGTAGAGAGGTCAGGGTTGAAGGATCATTGCTTGAACTGCTGCGTTCCCAAGCTGCATCTAAACCTCTGCATCAAATATTGGGTAGTTCTAATTTATTGTGTCATTTAATTCATTATATCAAAGAAAGTTGTCTGAGATTAAGACCAGGCATTGGATTCCTTAACCCTATGCTATAGAACGTTTATTTTGTTTCTCCTTTTATTGCACTGGGACAATGTATTGTCAAATTCTCAAACAATGAAAGAATTGTAGCTGTAATGGATGAATCCATGACAAACTTACACAGTTGTAAAACTTGAATACTGCAAAGCATTTACTGACGATAAAGGTTTAATTTGGGTAATCCTTGCGTGGCTTCCAGTGCTTGTGAGATGAGAGTGTGGAGCAGGGCAAAGAAGAAGCATGAACTTCTCAGCCATCATGTGTAGCTCACAGACATGATTGTACTCAAATTGGGAAGCATGCTTTTAATCTGTACTGTATTCTACAAACGAGAAGGGTTGTGGACTTGTCTGGGAGTTCATGGTTTTGACTACTCTGCAATCTCCAGTGTTGCTGTTGACTTCCTGTGATGTCACCTAGAAACGCAAGTAGAAAAAAAGTATTTGTGTCTGGAATGCTCAGAGTGTTTCATCTTGTACTGCGTTGTTGCCCAGTTGATGGGGAAAGTACAATCCTGTTAGAAACCAGTCCCGATGAGAGTAAATAGCAGCGACTGTTTGGCAAATGGAGATCCATGTGTTTGACCTTACCATGCAAACCCAGCAGGAAGCTGAGCGTCATCGCTCACTGAAGTCATCAACCCTATTTTCTGAAATATTCAGGGTTGCTTACAAAACGGAAAAGCTGACAAATTAGCCTTGCCTGCAGGAATACTCTATGAATTAAGCCAAGGCCACCTGTGGCACTTTCACTTGCTATCAGAAGGTACAGAAGCTTCTGCTTGCATGATGTGCTGTGTTCCTGTTGTTTATGGGTTCATCTGTCTAGGAGTTTTAAGCAGTTTAGGTTTGCTGGTAATTCAGTGTTAAGCACTGAAGTGACAAAGAGGTGTATCATAGAAAATTTCTAACAGATGAGAAGGCCAGTGAGGTCTGTCCGTGCCAAGAGATTGCACGAAAGGGGGGTTCTCTTTTTGGAAACACCTTGCCATTGGGTCTGCTCTGTCATACAGCGGATGAACTGTTGTGGGTAGGGGGACTGACGATGCTAAAAATCCATTTCCATTCCACCTTTTCTTATGTGTCCTCCTTTCATCCAGGTCAGAACAGTTACTGAATGATTATCATGGGATTAATACATCACACTGTTCTGGTCCAAGAAATACTGTTCTGAGGACATGTGGGTTTGGCACCAGCACAGTGAAACTTTAAACCCAATAAATGCACTTTTGACAAAGAAGGAAAAGAATGTTTTCTAATTTTACTGAATTTTAATTTATCATTAACCTTAGAATGCAAAATAAAATCCTTAAGCCATTGCAAATGGTGTCTGAAGATGTCAAGGTAGGAAAAAAGGCATATGTCTTCCTCCTAAATATTAGACTTCTGAATACAGTGCATTCAGAAAGTATTCAGATCCCTTCACTTTTTCCACATTTTGTTATGTTACAGCCTTATTTTAAAATGGATTAAATTCGTTTTTTTAATCATCAGTCTACACACAATACCCCAGATTGAAGATGCGAAAATAGGTGTTTTTGCAAAGTAATTAAAATGAACTGACATATTACATTTAAATAAGTATTCAAACCCTTTGCTATGACACTCAAAATTGAGCTTAGGTTCACCCTGTTTCCATTGATTATCCTTGAGATGTTGCTGCAACTTGAATGGAGTCCACTAGTGCTAATTTAAATTTATTGGACACCTGTCTATATAAGGTCCCACAGTTGACAGTGCATGTCAGCAAAAACCAAGCTATGAAGACGAAGGAATTCTCCGTAGACCTTCGAGACAGGATTGTGTCGAGACACAGACCTGGGGAAGGGTATAAAACAATTTCTGCAGCATTGCAGGTCCCGAAGCGCTCAGTGGCCTCTGTCATTCTTAAATAGAAGAACTTTGGAACCACCAAGACTCTTAATGGAGCTAGCCGCCCGGCCAAACTGAGCAATCGGGGAGAAGGGCCTTGGTCAGGGAGGTGACCAAGAACCCGATGGTCACTCTGACAAAGCTCCAGAGTTCCTCTGTGGAGATGGGAGAACCTTCCAGAAAGTCTACAGCACTCCCACCAATCAGGCCTTTATGGTAGAGTGGCCAGATGTAACTCCTCAGTAAAAGGCACATGACAGCCTGCTTGGTTTGCCAAAAGGCACCTAAAGGACTCACAAAACATGAGAAATAAGATTCTCTGGTCTGATGAAACCAAGATTGAACTCTTTGGCCTGAATGCCAAGTGTCACGTCTGGAGGAAACAGGCACCGCTCATCACCTGGCCAATACCATACCTACGGTGAAGCATAGTGGTGACAGCATCATGCTGTGGGGATGTTTTTCAGTGGCAGGAACTGGGAGACTAGTCAGGATCACGGGGAAGATTAACGGAGCAAAGTACAGGGAGATCCTTGATGAAAACCTGCTCCAGAGCCTTCTGGACCTCAGACTGGGGCAGAGGTTCACCTTCCAACTGGACAACGGCCCTAAGCACACAGTCAAGACAACGCATGACTAGCTTTGTGACAAAGCTGTGAATGTACTTGAGCGGCCCAGCCAGAGCTCGGACTTGAACCCAATTGAACATCTCTGGACCTGAAAACAGCTGTGCATCGACGCTCCCTCCAACCAGACAGAGCTTGAGAGGATCTGCAGAGAAGAATGGGAGAAATTACCCAAATACAGGTGTGCCAAGCTTGTAGTGTCCTACCCAAGAAGTCTTGAGGCTGTAATCGCTGGCTAAAGGTGCCTCAATAAAGTACTGAGTAAAGGGTCTAAATACTTATGAAAATGTGATATTTCAGTTATTTCTTTTTAATTACTTTACAAAAAATTCTAAACACCTGTTTTCACTTTTATTATGAGGTATTGGGTGTAGATTGATGATAAAAACAATGAATTGATTTTAGAATAAGGCTGTAACGTAAAATGTGAAAAAAGTGAAGGGGTCTGAATACTTTCTGAATGCGCTTAAAGTAATGTTCCCATTTGCTAAGCTTAAATGGTGGAGTGCTGCAATGGAACACTTTTTTGACAGTAAAGGCAGAATCAAGGAAAGTGGCATTTATGGTGTTCCTGAAAGAGTGATATTTGGAGCAGTTGCAGAAGTCTTGGTCAGACAGGAGCATTAAGGGGTGTTTATTTTCCAAGACAGATTACACTCTAAGGATAGCCAGTGAAGGATAGTGGAAACTAGCATGGAATTAGAATCAGAATAATTTTAATGCTAAACTAAGTTCTAATTGATCTCTGTTGCCATTATCCTAACATGTAATTTTGAAGACTGCAATGTCTCAAATTGCGTTGGGCCATTCCAGGCAGATCAGTACTTTGGAAGGAGGAGAGTGAAAGGGAGTCGCGTCACAGATTTGCTGTTGGGAGCAGTTTCTTTTTCGCTATGTAAAATAGTAAATTGGATTGGGAAAGTCTTTGCAAAGCAGTAACTCTAAAATTAAAGTTACATACCTTTCCACCTGACTTCCACCGGCCGTATGTTAGCAATTGATCTATTCCAGTTGCAAAAAGAAAACATCTTGTTTTGACTTTCTTGTTGGCACATCAGCAAAAGACTGAACGCTTCGATGCACAGAGCCGCCACTCTCAGATTGGAATAATTGTTACTAACAGATTTGCACATTTGGAGAACCTTGGCATGGAGACATGAAATCAGAATTTATTGCCAGCCTCATTGTTGCTGCTGGTTTGCAATGGTCAAGACAGAGCTACTTGGAGACTCTGCTCCCCAGCAGGTCACGTTTGAAGAACTGAAGAAGTGTCTTGACCCAAAATGTCACCCATTCCTTTTCTCCTGCGATGCAGTCTGACCTACTGAGTTACTCCAGCTTTTTGTGTCTATCTCGGGTCTCATTAATCCATTTACTAACAAGTGCCACAGCATTTCATTTTTGCACGATGGGCAATGATCAGAACAGGCTTGAGCAGGACAACCAGGAAATGCAATGTGGGAAGGAGCTACAGATGCTGGCTTGCCAGATGTGGAGGAAACAGAAAATAGGTGCAGGAGTAGGCCATTCGGCCCTTCGAGCCTGCACCACCATTCAATATGATCTTGGCTGATCATCCACATCAGTATCCCATACCTGCCTTCTCTCCCTACCCCCTGATCCCCAGTTAGGAGATGTTGGTTTACCAGATGTGGAGGAAGGGGCTGCAGATGCTGACTTACCAGATGTGGAGGGGCTACAGGGGCTACAGATGTTGGTACAGATTATGGCTTACCAGATGTGGAGGGGCTACAGATGATGGCTTGCCAGATGTGGAGGGGCTACAGATGCTGGTCTACCAGATGTGGAGGGGCTGCAGATGCTGGTTTACCAGATGTGGAGGGGCTACAGATGCTGGTTTACCAGATGTGGAGGGGCTACAGATGCTGGTTTACCAGATGTGGAGGGGCTACAGATGATGGCTTACCAGATGTGGAGGGGCTACAGATGCTGGTTTACCAGATGTGGAGGGGCTACAGATGCTGGTTTACCAGATGTGGAGGGGCTACAGATGATGGCTTGCCAGATGTGGAGGGGCTGCAGATGCTGGTCTACCAGATGTGGAGGGGCTGCAGATGCTGGTTTACCAGATGTGGAGGGGCTACAGATGTTGGTCTACCAGATGTGGAGGGGCTACAGATGATGGTCTACCAGATGTGGAGGGGCTACAGATGATGGTCTACCAGATGTGGAGGGGCTACAGATGATGGTTTACCAGAGATGCTGGTCTACCAGATGTGGAGGGGCTACAGATGATGGTCTACCAGATGTGGATGGGCTACAGATGATGGTCTACCAGATGTGGAGGGGCTACAGATGATGTTGGTCTACCAGATGTGGAGGGTCTACCAGGTGGAGGGGCTACAGATGATGGTTTACCAGATGTGGAGGGGCTGCAGATGTTGGTCTACCAGATGTGGAGGGGCTGCAGATGCTGGCTTACCAGATGTGGAGGGGCTACAGATGCTGGTCTACCAGATGTGAAGGGGCTACAGATGCTGGTCGGGCGGGCACGTACAGCGCGCTGACGTCACAGAGCGGGGGAAGGCCGGGGCGGAGGAGGCGCGCAGTGTGATGGCGGCCGAGGCCGAGGCCGGGCCCGGGGGTGAGCGGGGCGGGACGGGGCGGGGATGAGGGCGCTGGGGCCCGGGACGGGGCTGGGACTGGGGCTGGGGCCGGGAGCGGCGCCGGGGAGGCGGTGTCTGCAGCGGGCGGGGGACGAGTACCACAGGCCGGCGGGGGGAGGCCCGGGGCTGGGCCGAGGTAGCGGCGGCTGGTTGCCGTGGTAACGCCGGGCCCAGCCCCAGCCCGCACTGTGGTTCATCAGGTCACGGGACACAGGAGCAGAGTCAGGCCAATCGGCCCATCAAGTCTATTCCTCCATTCAATCTCTGATCTATCTCTCCTTCCTATCCCCATTCTCCTGTCTTCTCCCCATAACCCCTGACACCCGCACTAATCAACAATCTATCTCTCTCTCCCACTAGTGGAAACATCCTCTCCACATCCACTCAATGGTACTTTATGTTACTTGTACCTAGGGACAGTGGAATTCCCTTTTGGCATACAGTTCAGTAAAAATCTTACCAAATATAGGCACAATCAGACTTAAGTACAAGAATGTGACAATAGTGGATGACACCGAGACAGTACACAAGAGGCTCCACATTTCCAGCGACATCTTGTTCAATTTTAAAATGTTAACCAATATAAAATAGAAAATAGGTGCGAGAAGATGCCAGCTCGAAGGGTTAAGAAGATTCTTAACTCCATCAAGGCCCGTTGTCCTGGCGGCTGCACTGAGTTGAAGTTGCAGGGGTCAGTCTGACCGGACCATGTAGTCAATATCCTCCACCACTGCTCCATGTCGCTGCATGCTGCGTCTAATCCAAGCACTCAGACTCTTGGAGCAGCACCTGATCACCGCGCAGCCCAGGGCTGTGGAGGTCCCCCAGCGACCCACTCCGCAGACACTGCACAAAGATTGCACAGCACACACCAATTACATTTCCCACCTCTCACCATAAAGCTACACGCTCTAGTCTTTGACATTTCGACCCTGGGAGAAAGGTTCTGACTGTCTACCCTATCCACGCCTCTCATAACTTTATAAATTTCTATCAGCTCTCCCCTTTGACAATTCTAGGGAAACAATCCACACGTTTGTCCATCCGCCTCCTGTAGCTAAACACCCTCTAATCCTGACAACTTTCTGGTAAATTGTAGAAACAAGGAACTGCAGGAGTCAGTTTCCAAAAAAGTCATACAGTGCTAGAGTAATTCATAAACCTCTTTCGCACCCTCTACATATTTTCCTGATCTATGCTGCCATTGTCTATCCATTGGCTTCAAACTTGCTAATAGGTCTCTCTGACATTTGGAGGTCCAGACATCATCAGCATTTACCTATTACTCCAACCTGTTATTAAAAACAGATTAATTGAACTGGAAACATACGTGCTGACTTGTAGTACAGGTTGAGAAGCTGGGACAGGAAATGGATCCTACAATAGTTGTTATTGGTATTTCATATTTTTTTTAATAAACAGGCAGATTGTAAGGACTGTGAGCCTGTGAGTGGACCTGTTGGAAATTGGTGCATCTTTTGATCTGTCCAACTGACTACTGCAACAGAATGGCAGATTTGGAGAAAGAACCTGTAAGTAACAATCAAATATCTAAAAACACAAGGTGACACAAGTAACAATAGACAAAGGACAACAGGTGCAGGAGTAGGCCATTCGGCCCTTCGAGCCAGCACCGCCATTCAATGTGATCATGGCTGAGCATCGCCAATCAGTACCCCGTTCCTGCCTTCTCCCCATATCCCCTGACTCCGCTAACTACAGATGCTGGAACCTTGAGCAAAAACCAAAATGATGGAGGAACTCAGCGGTTCAGGAAACATCTGTAGAGGGAATGGGCAGATAATCTTTCCGATCTCAATCCAAAATGTTCCTGGACCGTTGCCTCCACGGATGCTGCCTGACCTGCCGAGTTCCTCTAGCATTTTGTTTTTTTGTCTTAAAACACAATTTGGGTTTTGTTATTTCTGGGTAGATTTTTACAGCACATTTTTAAAAAGTCACAAAAAAAACCCCAAAGCTTGTCAGAGACCTATAGATTGAATGTTTTCCCTGTCCATTTTGGAAAGTTTCAATCCATTTCCTTCATGGACATGGAGTGGATGTCTCCTAACTGGGGATCAGGGGGTGTGGAGAGAAGGCAGGTACGGGATACTGAGTTGGATGATCAGTCATGATCATATTGAATGGCGGTGCAGGCGCGAAGGCTCCTGCACCTATTTTCTATGTTTCTATGTTTCTAACTCGCACCAACAAATGCGCCCATCAGACCTAACATGTTTATTTTGTCAGGAGTAATAAGAATCACACACTTTGGGTTTTCCTTCCTTTATTGTGGTACATTGATGGGATAGTGCCGAGGGGCTTTATTATGTATCTAACCTCAGCAGACCCTTAGTTTAGTTTATTATTCCCATTTATACCAAAATACAATGGAAACATTTTTGTTGCGTGCTATCCAGTTAGTGGAAAGACAATGCATGATTACAATCAAGTACAGATACAGAATAAAGGGCATAATGTTTAGTGCAAGACTGCTCTGGAGGGACACTGGGGCCCCAAAAAATTACAACAAATTGGGAAATAGGAATGTGGTAAATATTCTTGGAAGATCAGTTTCCACTGATGATGGGGGTGGGATGTGAGATCAGGTTCCACTGATTATGGGGATGGGATGTGAGTTGCCATTTGATTCACTGCATTTCTGAATTCAATTTCTCCAGATTCTACAACAGTCTGATGCTTCAGCTGATATTAGGAAATTACGATCGAAAAAAGGTGAGGTTCATTCTTCTGTTTCATTTATGCTTGAGTTAGTGTTACCCTCCTAGCCTTGCTCAGAGGTGTACAGGGATGTTGTGTGCTGTCTCAGACATGTGCTGTATGTCGGGAGTATTTGGCCCTTTGATCAGAGACATCACAGCCAAACCAATTCTTACTTCAGCAGTTGCCATCACATGCATCGACACCCAGAGAGTTAATGATCAGTAGCAATGTTCCCCACCCTTAATGGATGTTGCATTTATCTCTAGCTAAATATTGGGAACATCAAACCCATTCAACTGCATATAGATAGCACCCATAATAGGATGTTTACTGCTACGACACTGCATCAGATGAGACGTTGGATCAGGAACATCCAGCTGTTGTACAAATGTAGAGGATTTATAACAGCATATCTATAGATTGTTTGGAGTGGAAATGATATCTCCTCTTGTTAGACTTCTGTTTTCTGAAAGGATTGTTGTGCCAGCAATTCCGGGAACATTATTCTGTGCATTGGATGTGTCAGCGGTTTCTGAATGGTGTTTTATGTTGATCTTCCCTATACAGCACCAGAACTTCCCATTCTGGAGAGAAGGAACTGGCTGATACATTTGCATTATATTAGGAAGGACTATGAGACCTGCAAGGTGAGCGTGGATTCATTTAACTGAAGAAGGGTCCTGCTTCCTTCACACACGGACAAATACCAGTTCAAACGTGCACGCCTTCCAGCGAGAGGAAAGCTTTCTGTGGCTGCAAAGCAAGCCAAGTGCTCAAGCACAAATTGTGGTCAGATTTGCTTGGGACTAAATTACTGGTTACATTTTCTGTTTCCTTCGAGTAATCCTGAGAAATACCCTGTCAGTGGGCAGGGCAGGATAACGAGGAGGAGCTCCGTGCTACCATGGCATTGTGGACTGATTGTAGTTTGTTTTCTGTGGGCAATCTCCTTTATCATATTGCTGATGTAAATGCATATATATTCCTGCTCTGAGCTACAAGGTCTCACTGCAATGGTGTTCTAGAATAGTAACCGGAGGAATATGATGCAGGCTTAAACTGCTGTCTGTATTATCTCAAAATGCTCTCATGTTCTTTCTTCAAAGTGAGGAAAGTGGTTCTTCCAGTGCTTAATGAGTGTAAGGATTACCTTGTTGCTGGGACACTGGGCTGTTGCATCAGGAGACCATCAACAGTTGTCAATTATTTTTCAGGCAATCATCAAAGAACAGCTGCAGGAGACGCAGGGGATGTGTGAATATGCTGTCTATGTACAAGGTGATATGTTACACAGTATACAGAGCAATTCGGGCTATTTAAAACTGTCCAACGTTAGTGGCTCTCTGAGTGGTGGGGCGGGGTTAGGGATCATTGGGAAATTTGTGCTGCAGTTAGAAGCTGCTGATGGGCCTTTGGTGCTTCAGTAGCAGTACGGAGAAGTGAGGTTTGCTTTACTACTCAGTATAAGCCTGCATGATAACACACTGACCGTCCGGCTTGTGACACATGGCATTGGGAATGAGCGATACAATATGAACTGGGGTTACAAGGGAGTGAATGTGAGATATTTATGATAACCAAGCAGCTTTGGTGAATATTTCCTTCAGGCGCCACCATACAAAAGGCCTGATTTATTGAGTATGTAGAAAGGAACTGCAGATGCTGGTTTATACCAAAGATATACACAAAGTGCTGGAGTACACAGAGTCAGGCAGCATCTCTGGAAAAAAAAGGATGGGTGACATTTCGGGTCAGATGTGAAGAAGGGTCCCAACTGGAAACATCCTTTTTCTCCAGAGATGTGGCCTGACCCGCTGAGTTACTCCAGCACTCTGTGTCTATCTTGGCCAGATTTATTGAATTCCCCACTGGGCTGTGAGTGAGTGGTGTGGAACATCGATGAGCAGGTCGGAGCTCTCCCTTCCCTGTCACTGGCCATTGTAGCTCAGCTCTGCTCTGGAAGACACGTACAACTATTTCTGTGACTATTTTAAATTTGAGATCAGATGTTTCTCCTTTCATTGCAAATAAACAAGATCTGGTCATCTGTTCATTTATCATCTATGAAGTTGCATCGTAGAGCTTGTGGTTTGGTATGTGTAGCCTGTCAAGTATGTCCAAACTCTTGTTTCAGCACTAATATTCCGTTTGGAAGGAAAGATTCAAGAATCCTTTGAACTGTTTCAGACCTGTGCGATTCTAAACCCGCAGAACGTGGACAACTTGAAACAGGTTGCTAGATCACTGTAAGTTGTGCACGACAGCATTAACTGAAAGATGTCCGTGTGGAGCAGGCTTATGCCTTCTAATTCTAATTCTGATCTTCACTGTCCTAATTTCCATACTATTCAGTAAATAGCCCTGTCCCTTCCCCATCGCACCACACAACCTGCCCGTGTCACGACACCTTACCCCTCACAACCGCACGGCTAATTCCTTGCCCAAACCCCAGATGCCAACCATCTAATTTCTATCTTTGTATATTGATAATTCTTGTCCATGAATACAGATTATTTTTTGTTTCTCACAGCCTCTGCCACCTCCTATTAGTCAGTTTGTGACAATTGCTGTGAGAACTACCCTGTGATCTTCACTATCCACCTCCATTGTGCCTTCAGTAGTAACGCCTTCAGCACCTGGGCCACATACTTTCCAAGACTGTTCACCTTACCAGTGCTCTCTGCAACTCTGGTGTTGCCATTGACTTCAAAGTGCTTTGGAATATTGTAGTGTGTTTCCTTCCTGTCAGTGGAGGACGGCTGAATATTCTTCTTTCTCCTTAGGTTTTTGCTTGGGAAACACAAGGCAGCTATTGAAGTTTACAGTGAAGCTGCTAAACTCAATGAAAAGGATTGGGTAAGTTACACGATTAAACCTCGAGGACACAATATTAAGCGTGACACTATCACGTTGCACTATTAATCCAAACATGGATTTAAAAGTTTGAATGAACACATTCTACTGATTAAACCAGGGTAATATTCACTGGAATTACTAACATTTTTACCAGCATTTCCAAGAGCAACTGATGGAGTATATATCAACTATCTCTGCTGGTAACATAAAAATCATAGTTGAGTATGAAATTAAGAAACACACAGTGGGTGATAAGAGGTTTGGAATATGTTGCACATTTTATTAATCTATTAATGAGAATGATTGCCATTCCATCTACAGATATCCCATGTAATTTTTCCTCTGTTCCACTTACATCCATTTAGGAAATCAGTCACAATCTGGGAGTCTGCTTTATGCACTTGAAGAATTTTGAGAAGGTAACTAACTATACAACTTCTAAACGCTTCACTGCAGAATCATTTATTGTCTATATTTTTCTGCTCATCAAGACTAACGCTGTCAATGCAAAGAATGGATATTGTGCATGAAGTGTTTTGACATTTTGAAAGTGTCAAAATTAGGGTTTTAAACAAAGATGAATACGAGTTGAAAGTTGCTGCTGTTAAGACACCATCATGGAGAGAGTCGAGAGCATGAGTTGGATACTGCCTCTGCATTGTCCAGTCAAACACTCCCATGGCAGGGACAGCAACAAAACAATACTATCCCATATAACACTTCCAGAAGAGAAACACCATGGATTGGATGCAAAGTAAAATGTCATGCCTTCTGTATTAAATTAGCTTGTCTTTATATGTCATGAGGTCATTGTTTAGAAAACTGCAAGAATAATTGGAACTTGGATGGTCAACATGAATGTTGTGGGCCTGAAGGCCATTCTTTATAATGACTCAAGTATATTTAAAATATTGAAAAAAACTGATGGTGTAAGTTTGGAGAAACTACGTCCCCTAGTGGGAGTGTGGCGTTAACTACAAGCTGCAAGAAAAGGGGAATTAGAACACAAAAACAGGCTTTTTGGCCTACAACGTCTGTGCCAAATATGATGCCAAACTATTTCTTATCTACCTGCACATAATCCATATCCCTCCATTCCCTGCATATCCACGTGCCTATCCAAATGTTTCTTAAATTCCACTATTATATTGGCCTCGACCACCAACCCTAGCACCATGTTCCAGGCTCTCAACTCCCTCTGTGTGTAAAATAAAAGCTGCCCCGCACATCTCCTTTAGACTTTGAGCTCTCACCTTAAAGCCATGTAGAAAGGTAGTGACTGTCTGCCACTGGTCTCTGGTGAAGGTGAGACGCATTGTTGTCTCAGCACCTCTGGCTCCACATGATTGCCAATGCTTCCAACCTGATTTTGAACACTTTCCTGCCATTTGGATATTACAAAACTAAGTGAGGGATCTGTGTTGGGTAAAGGTACTGAGGTTAAGGGACTTGTGGTGCTGACAGTCCACAGTATATGTCAGTGGCGCACTGGCTTCATGGACTAAATGGGGACCTAAAATATCTTCTGTGCACCATGAGCTGCATCTTCAGCAAGCCCGCAGATTAGCTCCCTTCAGCCTTCAGCCTTTGACGACTGGAAGGTAAGTGATTTAGTGGCGTGGGGATCACGTGAGACCCAGAGTGTGATCGTGCGTTTATCGCATCTTATCAATTTAACTCCAGTATCAGCACAATTCTGCTGTTTCTAACTGATCCATATTCTGTTTGTTATTAACCTCACGTCCATTGGAAGCTTGGACTATGGCTGCCTGGACTATGTTCCCATCTCTTCCATTATGAGGCTGCCTAAATCCACCTCTTGCCCGAGCTATTGGTCACCAGTCGTAATATACCGATAACTTTAATATTAATTCCACCCTCTGAGTTGCAGACATGCCCTGTCCGACCTGTCTCTGTTCTCATTCACTAACTGCTTCCTCACAACTTACCCCAATGGAAACTCAAGATTTACCTACCATAGACATCGTTCCTTCTTGAAGCTTCACAAACATCTTTGCCTCTTTCCCAATTCTGATGAAGCATCTTCAACCTAAAACGTCACATTTCTCTTCCCACAGATGTGGCCTGACCTGAATATTTCCAGCATCTTTTGTTATTACTGACAAATTGTTAGATAGCCCAGTATCCATTGTTAATGTTCCCGAGAGACATCTTGTATAGTTTTACTTCCTGAAGGGCACTTAAGTATCTGATTATTAAAAGCACAAAGATGGTGAGCTTAGTTTAAAAGGACTCTAAGTGAAGGATAATTAACAGAGGATACACTGCCTACACTGGGCATCCTTGCAGGATATAATGCATGAACTTGGCCCAGACAGGATGCAGTGGAAGAAGAGCTACTGCTTTTACATTGCTGAAACCTTGGCTCCTGGATTCATGCCAACGCATCGGAGAGAAATGTACAACAGCCAGTCTGTTCCAGATGGTTCATCCCACAGGTCCATGTCCAGTACAAGATGGGAAAATGATTAACAATAATGAGATTTTGTTTCCCTTTGGGCTAGTATGCTAATGAAGTAGGTAGGAAGGATGGCCAATTCTTATTATTGGGAGTGTAATTATATTGTTGTATTTGGGGATGAATTTGAGAATGCCAGCCTAAAACTACACTGTCTATATTCGGTTGTGTCATTAGAGAGCAGCATGGAAACAACCCATGGGTCCATTTGCCTACATTTGGCTCATAGCCCTCAATGGTTTTGTATCTTTCAGTTCACATTTAAATTACGGATATTCAGCAGGGATCAGTCCTGGGTATCAAGGCACTGGTTGCAGGGAAGGCTAAAGGACTTGTTAATCTTTGCTGTAGAATATGTAACATATCATTTGTGTCCTTGATTTCAAAGTGGTGCAGATTAACAAGGTCATAACAAAAGGCTGTCAGAATATTGGGCACATCTCTGGAGGGTTTGATCTGAAATGGGGCTAACATGCAATTAAAGAACTTTGCCATATTTGGATAACGAGGAAACTGACTGCAGAAAGGAACATGCTATGACCAGTCTTAGAAAAGTATAGGAAGGATAAGAAGTTACTGTGACAAAGAATGTAACCTCCCAAACACCAACTATCCTGTTGGCCAGAGTATAACTCAGTAAATGTGGGGGGAAGCAGGAAAGTTACTGCCATATTCATGAATATCACAACCAGCATTTAGATTTTTCAAATCAAGTTGACATGGGTATTGGGGATATTTGTGATGGTTTCTTACAGCAGTGCATGGAGGGACTGAGTGGAGGGCAGATGTTAAAGATGAGGTGTTGTGGCAGGGCCGGCTTGGGCTGGTTAGCCCACCCTACCCCTGCTCCTGTTCCTTATGCTCGTGTTTCTGTGTCCACAGGCCAAGGTTCATCTGAACTGTGCACTACAAAGCAGCAAACATGATCTGACCTTCGTGGTGTTTGGGAAAATTTGCCTGCTGGAGGGAAACACCGAAGGGGCTGTGGAGATTTATAAGAAAGCAGTGGAGTAAGTGTGGAACCGTGATGAGTTGTGATTATTTCATTCATCCTACAATGATGTATTTGTTTTGATGTCTGAAGGAAATAATGCAGTGCAGAGTACAGTGGGAGCCATGTTCAGTTGAGTTCAGTTTATTGTCACGTGTACTGAGGTACAGTGAAAAGCTTTTGTTTCGTGCTAACCAGTCAGCAAAAAGACAATACATGATTACAACTACAGTGTATAGATACATGATAAGGGATAGTAACGTTTAGAAGTGGCAGAGGGTTAGGGTTAGTAACGTGAGATTTCTCAGTGTGTTGATTAAAGTGAAGAGAATTTGGAGAGAAGTGGGAAGGTGGAGAGATCAGGGAAGTTGGGATATAGCTGGAGGTCGGTCTCCAAAGGCTGCTAACCAGATGAGCTGGGGGTGGTTGTGTAGGAAGGAACTGCAGACGCTGGTTTAAACCAAAGAAAGACACAAAGTGCTGGAATAACTTAGCGGGATAGGCAGCATCTCTGGAGAGAAAGAATGGGTGACTTTTCTGGTCGAGACCCTTCTTCAGATTTTAGCCCTTTCATGAATTTCAGGCACGGTGGGGGAGAGAAGAGGTACAGGGGGGTTCCGTTACCTGTTGTGAAACCAGCAAACCGTAGAGGATAAGCAGAGTGGAGCATTATTTGGGGAGAATATCCAAGCAAAGACTTTGTCCTTACTGAGAGAGAAACACAATGATCATGTCTACCCAATAACCCTTCTCATTCTAATGATCAATTCAGTTTCTGTTCCGGACATCTGCTGCCACATCTGCTCAATACCCACAATATCTTTTATATTTACAGTATCTGTAGTTTTTGACCTTATTAGTTTCTTTTAACTCTGCCATTCCTTCCTACAGGTATTCACCTGAAAATGCTGAGCTTTTGACAACTCTGGGCTTACTGTACCTGCAGGTAAAGTTCCAACTTGTGTTGTAAACTCTCCACGTGACCACATGGCTTTAACCATTTCCCCTGTCCGTGTTAACAAAGCCACTGACTGTGTTTGTCAGAGAACATTTGTGTCAAATTTTCATACAACATTTAGAAGCTTTGAGGAAGATTGAGTTTACTAAAATGTGATTGCTCCGTTATGGTATGGTGTGTGTACACATTGCTCACATATGCTGCCCACACTGTGTTAGTGCCCGTCTCTGGGTCATGCAGCCCACACTGTGTTAGTGCCCCTCTCTGGCCCCCACCCCCCCCCGGTCCGGTCCGTTTGCACACCTTGTCTCCAGTGTATTTACCTGTGGCCTACACTGTCGGTTTGTGAAGGGCGATCTCACTGCTCCTCATGCTGATGATGCTCTGATGAAGAGCAGAGCCAAATGCAGTCGTGTGTCGACTCGGTATCGGGCGGGTTCTGGGAACCAGCTTCAAAGTCGTCTGGTTGAGTCCATTCTGTGTATTCGTTCTCACCTAGCACACAGCTAACAACGGCCTGTTTCCTTCATCATCGTTACTTTTTGCATATCTTTCATTCATTTGTTATACATTTCTCTACACCATTGTCCATATCTCTCGTTTCCCTTTTCCTTGACTCTCCAGTCTGAAGAAAAACGTCACCTATTCCTTTTCTCCAGAGATGCTGTCTGACCCGCAGAGTTACTCCAGCTTTTTGTGTCTTTATCTTTGGTTTAAACCAGCACCTGCAGTTCCTTCCTACACAATAATGCTGTCACATTATTTATACATTATATTAAGACTGAATGTAAAAATGTTTCTGGCTTTCAGCTTGGAGTTTACCAGAAAGCTTTTGAGCATCTAGGAAATGCTCTCACCTACAACCCCAACAACTACAAGGTACTGATTCATCTGTTTGAATAGAACCTGCTGTGAAACTTCATAAGATTCAATCATTTAACAGACTTTCTCCCTTAACTAAGTTATAATAAATGTTTATTGCTGAACAATCCCATTAAGGAAAGGTCCACAATTGCGATGTCTTGTCACGCTTCCATTGAGAACTTCATGAAAGGGCTGGTCATTGGCATAGAGGAGAAACTCTACGGCCATTGTGGCCTCAATGTGAAGTCCACACTGGAAGTGTCTAACTGCAATGTTGTGCTGGGAACGCACAGACATTCATATTCATGTTACAAAGTGTACAGAGTACATTCTAACAGGACCGGGCGGGGGTTGGCAGGTGGAACATAATTAGGAAAATGTCACATCATTCGCATTGGTGAGAGATTGGAAAAGTCAAACGATATTTGAAGCTTGAATACGAGTCAGCCCTGGACTTGTGAGGTGCTGTGAGGTGTCTGTACCAGACTTACCTTGGACGGGTGAGCAAAGATTCACTTCGTTGACTTTGTAATTGGAAGTTTACATTGCAGGAGTTGACTAATTAACTTGAAGCTGCTAATTACTGACCCCTCTGTCATGGGAAATGCTATTTTTATCAAAGTATTTAACATTGAGAAGCCTGTCCTTGTCACTTCCCTGTGCAGCCTCTCTAGTGCTCTCGGGAGTGTGTGCAGTGATTGAGCAAGTGTTTGTGTAATCCCAACAGATCCTCCTGTTCAGTTTTGGGGAAATTAGTCTGAGCATGGGGCTGAGGATATTGAGCGTGGGCAGGTTAAGATACCGTGTATATTCTTTATGCTGATGCTAAACTGTGCAGGGTGGCTGTTTACTCAACAACATCAAGACTGCTCTGGTGACTATGTTTGGTTTTAGGTTTAGAGAAACAGCATGGAAAGGCCCTTCAGCCCACTCAGTCCATGCTGACCATTAGTCACCCTTTCACACTAGTTCTATGTTATCCCACTCCCTACACACTGGGCCAATTAACCTCCAATCCCGCACATCTTTGTTATGTGGTAGGAAGCCAGAGCACCCGGAGGAAACCCAGCCAGTCTCAGGGAGAATGTGCAAACTCTATACTATCAGCACCCAGTTGAATCTGTGGGGCTGTGAGACAGCAGCCCCACCCGTTGTGTTGGATCTTTGTGTTACTTGAGGTGTGCAGTGTAATTCTTGGCTCCTGTTTGTTGTGTTCAGGCCATTCTGGCTGCAGGCAGCATGATGCAGTCTCACAATGACTATGACGTGGCATTGAGCAAGTACAGAATAGCGGCCCATGCCATCCCTGAGAGCCCGCCCCTGTGGAATAACATTGGAATGTGCTTCTTCGGCAAGAAGAAATACGTAGCTGTAAGTATGTCGATGAGCAATGGATCAGCATGGAGGCTGGGGTTGGCTCCACTCTGTGGTAGTGAGCTCCATTCATGTGAAGATATAATTCTGCAGCTGCTCTGTGCTCCTGTGAAAATGGAGCCAAAGTGTGTACTGGCGACTATACTGAAGATAGACACTAAATGCTGGAGTAACTCAGCGGGACAGGCAGCATCTCTGGAGAGAAGGAATGGGTGACGTTCGGGTCGAGACCCTTCTTCGGACCCAAAGTGCCAGAGTCACTCCAGCATTTTGTATCTATCTTCGGTTTAAACCAGCAAGTGCAGTTCCTTCCTTCATGACTGTGTAACACTGTCTCAATATACCACAGCAATACACTGGTACTGTATCTGAGATGCTGATCTAAGCTTTATCTAAGTGATGTGTGTACTGAGCTGTATTTTCACGGTACCTCAGTACATAAAGTGCCATCCCCGACCTGTGATCACACCTGCTGATGGTCACATTGACACCAACCTGATCACATCATTTGTCCACGTCTTTGAAAGTCAGCAAAAACTGAATCCCAATGAAGGGTTTTCAACCTGTAATGTTGACTGTTTCTCCTCCCATAGATGCTGGCTGGCCTGTTGAGTTTCCCAGCATTGTCTCTATCCACTGCTGATCCAAACCCTTGCGTCTGTCTCTGCTGTTTCCAGTCTGTATCACCCCAGTAGAAACAAGTGTCCTCACTCTGGGGCGATGCAGCACAGTGGCTAGCCAGTTTATAGAGCAGCTCAGGGCATCCATTGTTGCAGTGATACTCCTCATGCCAGCTCCCTGACAACAGTTGGTAGCTTGCTGGCACTGCGATAAGATGTGGGTAGCAAAAACTGGCATTCCCAAAACTCCATAAAACCAGCAACATGTTTCACAGCACAGGAGCAAAATGTAACACTGGGTACTTCACCCTCAGCAGGCCAATCACATCTGCACCAGATGCTCATTTTCCTTATGGCATAAAAGGAGGCAATGTGGCCCATTGTGCCTGTGCTAACTCAAAGAGCAAATCCATTCTTTCACCGCGTTCCCTGTAATCTAATATCCCCACATCAACTGCCCCAGCATCTACACTGACCACTGGCCCATTTATTCACCATTTGCCAGATCTTTGCCGACCTACATACCTGGTGTCTGATTCACAATCCTCCACCCATCACTGAGATATCTGCAAATAAAGCAACCTTGGGTTGATTTTGCATGAGTTGTACTTGCATCTTAATTCAGGCAATGTTAATGAGTTGCACACTGATGTTGCTGTGATGTGGCATACCTGCCTGGGTTAAGTTTACATGCCTTTTGCTGCAGGCCATCAGCTGTCTGAAGCGAGCTAGCTACCTGGCCCCCTTTGACTGGAAGATTCTATACAACTTGGGGCTGGTGCATCTCACCATGCAACAGTACGCATCTGCATTCCACTTCCTGAGTGCCGCCATCAACATCCACTCCAAGATGGGGGAGTTGTACATGCTGCTGGCCGGTGAGTCTGCATGCACCAGCAGGCACACTAGTGGATGGTGGCCCTGTAACCTGGCAGGTGGAGGTGTGCAGGTGGGCCGGGCAGGTGGAGGTTGGTGGGGAGCTGTACATGCTGCTGGCACCAGCAGGCACACTAGTGGATGGTGACCCTGTAACCTGGCAGGTGGAGGTGGGGGGGAGTTGGGCCGGGCAGGTGGTGGGACAGGTACAGGTGTGCAGGTGGGCCGGGCAGGTGGTGGGGACGGGTGGGACAGGTACAGGTGGGGAGTGGGGGGAGAGAGATGGGAAGGGACTTTGCTGCTGCTGTTGTGTTTGTCACGTTTTTCTATTTGCAGTGGCCTTAACAAACCTGGACGATCCTGGTAATGCAAAGAGATCTTACGATCAAGCAGTGAATCTCGACCAGTGAGTATCGGGGGACAATTAGTTGATGGATCTTAGAGACTCAGTGGCATCTGATCACACAAGGTTTTCTGAATGGAATGGGAGCTGTGCAGTAAAGTTGCAGGCTCTGTATTCCTTGTGCTTTGGTACCTGCCCACAATGGTGTGCTGAAACAGACTGGGGTATTTCAGCAATTGCTGGCTTGTTCTGGGCCAGAGGTTGTCTTGGTTTACCTCTCCATTCCAACAAAGTGTTTGCAAGCTTGGACAGGGAGGAGTCGACCACCTCCTGTCCTGTGCTGTGATCTGCCGTTTGAGTTTTGCTTAGTTTACCAAGCAGTTTTTCAGCACCAACTCCCCTCCCATTCACAATCTGACCTTTCTATCCTGGGCCTCCTCCATTGTCAGAGCGAGGCCCAGCACAAATTGGAGGAACAGCACATCTTATTTCGCTTGGACATCTTATACCCCAGCGGTATGAACCTTGACTTATATAACTTCAGATAGCCCTTGCTTTCTCTCTCCATCCCTTCCCCCTTCCCAGTTCCCCCACCAGTCTTACTGTCTACGACTACATTCTATCTCTGTCCCGCTCACTACCCTGACATCAGTCTGAAGAAGGGTCTCGACCCGAAACGTCACTCATTCCTTCTCTCCAGAGATGCTGCCTGTCCAGCTGAGTTACTCCAGCTTTTTGTGTCCACCAGTGAAAACCTTTTGTTCTCAGGTTGTGATGAAGTGCCACCTTTCCCTGTGATATTTACTTGCCTTAGCAACAAGCTTCACTATCGACTGTGTTTCCGTTGTACTAAGTATTATAATTTGCACTATTACCAGGTACTAGTGACGATTAAATGATTGTATTATTGCACATTTATCTGCGTTAGTTCATTAATGGGCTTATATAGCTGCAGCAAGTCAGTATTTAATTGTTTTGTTGTGGGTAGTTAAATGCTCTTGCCACATGAGAATGTGTGGCTACTCTTCCCATGATGATTGTTGTCAGTCTATTGAACACAGTGTCAGAGCTTTGATCTTGTTTTACCGTCGTTTCACATTGAGTTATCTCACAGAGAGTAACCATGAAGGAGGCTCGCTCGCCATTCACCATTTGTCAACCACTTCTCCCTCTGCAGGTCAAACCCTTTGATAAATTTAAACTATTCAATACTGATGTATAACCAAGGGGACCGAAAGGGAGCACTGGACCAGTATCAGCAAATGGAGAAGAAGGTTAATCGGCTGAAGGAGAGCAGCAGCTCGCTGGAGTTTGACCCAGAGGTAAGCTAGTACTTTCTCATTCTTTATAAAGCACCTTGTAACTGCATTCAAACAGAGCTGATCCAATCCTGGAAGATCACGCACTTGGTGCAGGCATTGAGTCGTCTGGTAACTGCCGTATGGCAGCACAGAAGTAATGTCGCTCTGATTAACTATTTTACTCTTTTCTGGGGAGGGAAGTGGAGAGCTGAGGTTTTGATGCCTGTTTGTTGCTCACAGTTGGTAGACATGGCTCAGAAGATTGGAGCAGCACTTCAGGTGGGGGAGAACCTGGTCTGGACTAAGCCGGGCAAGAACACCAAAACAAAGCACCGCGCAGCGCTGCCTGGCAGCAAGCACAGCCTGAACCAGCAGCCTCTGGGCTCCAACCAGGCGTTGGGCCAGGCCATGTCATCAGCCGCGGGCTACAGCAAGAGCATCCACCTGTCGGCAGGTAGGACCACTGCTTCCTCTTGCACAACACACTCGCTAGCTGTTAGTCTGTGTGACAGTGCAGGCTAGTGACAGTTTCTCCAAGTGCAGTCAGTGTTGGGCAGGGCAACCCATTCAGTCCTTTGCCCCAACATGTGTTTAACGGCAACTCACTGTTGATTCTTTCTGCAGATGGATGTCTGACTCGTATCCAGAAGCCTCCCTCGTTGCCATTGGAACCAGAGACAACGGCTGAGGATATGAACAGAAAGCAAACCCCAAGCTAGCTCTCAATTCCCACTCTGCTTCCTAGAATAGGTAATTAAAACCAGCACCATGCTGAACTGTGTCTCTTGAGCCAATGCCTTGCGGGAGAATGTTCTCTCTGCTATTAGACGTCATTACTGCGGCATCACTTATCCACACATTGTTCGGCAATAATTTGAAAGCATTAGTTTTGGTTTTCTATCTTCTGTGTATAAAGTTCAATTCACTGCAGCGTCTGAAAGAGAAAGATTGTTCCCGCCAGAATCCCAGCCCTCCCAAGGTCGACACCAGTGTCAGGTAAGTGGGGCAACTCACTCTGCACAGACCCAGAACTACGTCGCTGGTACTTGCTCGTGCCAAGGTCACGTGGACATTCGCATTGTCTGCGGTAACCCATGAGGTAGCAGAATTTTGTTATGTTCCTGAGCAGAGATTTTGAACTTTGAGGTAAAGCCATGCAATCTCATAAAAGCATCTCAGTAAAGTGAAGTATATTTGTACAAAGATAACACCTTGCATTGGCTCCACGGAGGATGCTACTGTGGGATAAAAGGTCAAGATTGATGAAGTTGCAGCCTAATGCTTACATCCTGGAGTCGATTGTATTTGTATAGTTGGGGTTGTCATCGCTGGAAAGCTGTCATTGCCACTGCTGGGTTGCTACATTCCCCGAGGCCAAGCAGTGAAGAGCTGTACTCAGCTCCTAACAATTACCTATATTTAATTACCCTGTTCCCTTCAAGAATCCCTCGTGATCCATATTTTTGATGTGATTAGGATTGGAGAAAGATTTCTGAACTTCTCGTACCTTTTCATTTGCTTGAGATACTAAATCAATGGAGATAACATTCCTTTGTTCCTTTATCTAGCGCCCTTTGACCCACCTGTCATCCTGATCCTGATCTTAATTTTACTGGGACTGTTCTCATTTCTCCTCACAATTAAAACCAGTTCTTTGGGATGATTTCAGTAAATTGCAGCTTGTCCACACCTCAACAATCTGTCTTGATACCTGCAATAATATTCCATCTGTGGTCTAACCATTAATGTATATTGGTCTGAATAACTGGCGATTGGGGTGAACTGCATTTCTCAGGAAGAAGGTGTAATGGAATAGTAGGTAAATGCATTGTTTGAGGTGTATGCAAATCACTACAGTTGGAGGGAGGCACAGATTCTAGAGCTACCTCCAGCCCATAGGCATGACTACTAGTGGTGAGGGTGGAGGTGAGGAACAATGCAGAAGGTCACAATTGGAAAAGTAGTGCTGGAGGGAACGTTCCTGTCAGGATCTCATCGTCTCCACCTCATCCTGCACAAACTCCAGCCACTATTTTAGATATTTTCCTTCACATTCGACATTAAGATATCCTTTTATCATTTTCCAAAATAAGATTGCAATATTTTAACCGGGCATATTTTTAAGTTCAGACTGAGGGAGAGAAACCTGAACTATTGCAAGATGACTGTGTGGAGAAGAATTCCAAACATCTGTAAAAGTTTTAATATACACAGGTTTCTCTATAAATATTTCCTAAAATAAAAAACTATTGGCGTATAGTGTTCTTGTGTCAGATCATTCAATCACTATCCATTACTAAGTCAGCTTTGCCCTGAGCAACAATCAACCCTGGCATGGTGACAAGAGAGACCCAGCATTGCTTATGACAATGGATTTCAGACGTATATAATGCTTGCACTTTTGTAAGTGAATGTTGCAGAGTGTGAACAGCATCTGTGAATTTGTAAAGTCTGTCCTTTTGCAGAAGTGTTGAGGTGTTGCATAGAATGGATTCAGTTATGAGATAAACCCTTCATCCTGCCACTTTTACAAGTACGATGCACTTTGACTAAAGCACAGCGTGGGAAGAATGAATCTCCCAGCCCTGCTTGGCTGAAGCACTGGGGCTGGAATAGCTTCTTCCACCCTGCTGTAATGGTCTTACGTGGAAGGTACATCTGGGTGGGCCGCTGATGTTGGCTGCATTGCTCACTAGGCCTCTGGATTACATCTGGAAACGTCCTGATGACATCAGTCTGACTGCTCAGAGCTGCGCGCAGGCGGGCGGGTTCTGTGGAGCGGCACTCAACGTGTAGACACAGGAACTGGAAGCAGCAGTAGATCCATCAGCCCTCTGGCCGCTCTGAACAACTCTGTTGTAACCTGGCCGGCCACATCCTTTATCGTACCATCACTCCTGCTCAATGAGATGTGTCCTAAAGCAACAGGCACACCTTAACATGGCGTTTTGCCAACTTGATTACTAAGCACATGCCCGAGACTGAAATAAACCGCACATCAGATCAGATTCAAGCTCTGTAATCTGATGGTGCAATCAGGAATGATGATGAGACCAGTAGGTGTGAGTCACCAACATCAGTCCTGGCCTGGGTGAGTGCCACCAACAATCCCCTTCTACCAATTTGATTTGCTCCACCTGACATCAAGAACTGGCTGAGATAACAAGACTCATGCAGGATCCACCCTGGAAACACCTGTCTGCAGATTCCCCAGCTAATTTACACATCATCTTTCACCAGCTGAAAACATAAAAGATAGCCCCGTCCAAAACACTAGTTACTCTCTTATCCCAATCATCAGCAAACTCATGGAAGGTATTGCTGACTGTGCCACCGAGTGACACAGACATCAGGATGTCCCAGCTCCATAGCCTCAGTCCAGACACAAACAGCTGAATTACAAATGTACGATGAAAGTAAGTGTCCTGAAAATCAAACGATCATTTGACCCAGTGTGACCCAGTCTGCTGCCACTGATATGGTGAGGAAACTCCCGTCTGGCAATGTACCTTTCACAAAGGCCGTCCTGAGAGAGCTCATTCATCCACAACATTTCCACTTCTGATGGTTTAACGGAAGGCCGTTCAATGGTTTTCTGTGTTTAATTGAGATGGTCGGATGGGCAGCACATTGGGTTTGTCGGCTCTGGCTATAGTCCAGCTCATTGAGTAGGAGCAACTGTTCTCTTAACTTCTGTCTTTGATTAAGTTGAGACATCCTCAAACCAGTTTGTGGTGTGAGCCTCCAGCTTTCCTGTGCCTACCTCTGTCCTAGCTCCAATTGGGCATCATCGTGAAGTCACTCACCCCCTAAACCCCACCAACAGCTGGCTGCATCTTCCCATCCTCATCCTAGCAAACTTCACCGTTCTGCAAGCAGAAAGCTGTTGAACCTGGTCACCCCTCAAGCTGTGAACCAAGCTAATGGCTGACAATGATGCCTGAATCATCATATACCTGGTGGCAATGTAGACCACAAATAAATGTCTACACTCACACTTCTTCCTAATGGTTGAATACAAAATGTATTGGAATTCCAATATTACATTAGAACATGAAGTTTAAAAAAAGCCACTAAGTATGCTACTAGCAAAGTTCTTTGTACATAAAACTACAGTAGTTTGCATCATTTCTACAATCTTGATTAATAAACAATCTGCACCTTCGGTGTCCGTGGAAACAGAAGTTGCTTTTGCTAATGAAGACACTACAGAAGTACACCAGAGGTTTCCCAATTCTGAACACAGGCCAGAAAGAAAAAGGTTCTTTGTAAAAGATGGAAAAAGTGCAAAACAGATCTGACTGCCTACAACAGGGGCATGTTCTCTAAACGTTCACAACAGCTTCGTTCAGTTATATTCATTACAATAAATTTCCTTAAACAGTTATATTAACATTCATGGAGATGTACATAGGAAGCAATATTCACAAACATAGTAAAACCATGACTGTAGAAGCAAGTACAATGATATGGGGAGAATGAGATGGAGAGAGCTTCCTGTAACTGAACCCATATATGGTTTAACATATAACCTCATCAGAAGCAGATTGATGGGATTGGTTTGAGATCCATATACCTGGGACCAGTTCAGCCCAGTCCACTGAAACCTACCCACAACACAATTAATGAGGGCAGGAACTCAAACTGGATTTGAGGGTTTAATGCTGGCTATATAATCAAAACTGACTGATAGGTTTAATAAAGATCGTGCAAGCATACCCCAGGGTAGGGCGAGCTTATCTTTCTCCTTATGGCTAAATGATTCTCCAGTAGAATACATAAAGACAGTCTTCATATAAAATGTCAGTTGCTGCACACGTTTGCTTAAACCAATGTGCTTTGAGTCTTGCCGAGCCTCCTTGTGGATAGATTGTGCTGGTTGCATCTTTCTAATTGTGCTTTAATCAGCGAACTTGCCAAGTCCAGCAGGGATTGCTGACAGATCACAGTGATGAGTGCGGATACGGTGGCAGTTTTATTGCAGTCCGAGTGCGATGCGTAGGAAGCAGGAAATGGCCATGTTATTGAAGCATCTTACACCAGCTGATGGTGAGGCGGTCAAATGTCACATCTGGATGCCAAAGTAACAATTCAACATTCTCTTTATAACACCAACAACGTAAACACGCAGTAAATAGACGATATCGAATGTCCAACACTATATCGGTACCTGCAGTACATTTCCAAACCAGCAGGGGTCCATCAGAGTCTAGGCTCATCAGATTCCAAGCCCTTGATTGGATTTGCATGACATCCACAAGTCTGGATCCACTGGACTGAAATTATGACAAAGGCATTTCCCACGAGACTTAACACATGACGTCATGTTGCAGTCGGCCCTCCGGGAGTCTTGTGTACTTGCGCACACCCGCTCCGGGTTCAGTTTGAGTGACTGATGGAACTCCGATCTATGCTGTGGTGATAACGTTGAGGTCCTTCATTAAGCCCGTGAGGTGCGCCATTTCTTCATTCAGCTCATCTGGGCTGTAGTTCTGCAAAAAGACGCAACAGATTATTGTCTCAGGCTAAGACCATCTAAGGGAACAGGTTGTGTTAAAGGTTACACAAAAAAGCTGGAGAAACTCAGCGGCTGCAGCAGCATCTATGAAGCGAAGGAAATAGGCAACATTTCGGGCCGAAACCCTTCTTCAGATTGTGTTAAAGGATGAGTGAGGGTCTCTCACAGGGACAGACCTGTGAGTGGTGTCCAGGCATTGGCCCAGAGAATCAGAAGCTGTGATTGCCTCATCTCCACTCCCTGATTGGAAATCACCAACCACTTCAGGGACTCTGAATCAGCTCAGGATCCGAGTGAGATTCAATCAGTGATGGTGATGATTGAGGGGAATCCCCATGACTCCCCAGTGTAGGGGTGGAACAAGCCTACACAAATCACTGAAGCACGAGATCAAGGAAGGGACTGAGAGGTTTCTCCCTCTTGGGACGGAAGATCAGCCATTGTTCAATGGCAGAACAACATCAATGGCCTCCACCGGCTCACTTCTATAGTCTGGAGAGGCACAGCGTCAGGGTAAGGTTTGTGTAAGGGATAAAGCTCTTCAGGTTGGTGGTGGTGGGGGGGGGGGGGGTCTATTGGGAGGTGACATCACAGGGCACTGACTGAACGGTGAAACAGGCTCGGGGGAACGCTGATGTATTCACCAATGCCAGCGATCAAGAAATGGGAGTGAAAGTGAAAGGCTTGTTATAGGAATAAGAAAAAGCATTTAAATATTTTTTTAAAGGTGAGATGTTTGAGTGGATTGAGCAAGATCGATGAACACCAACACCTGAAAATAAAGGTGAAAGTTTGATCCGGTGAGGTGTGGTGTTAAATGGAGTGCATGGACACTAAGGAAGGGAAGAGCAGAGACAGAGCAGAGGCGAGGAGCCAACAGCAAACCTACAGTGTCGGAGTCTTCCAGCATCTTGGCAGATTCAGCCACATCTGGGGCACTGGGCACGGTGACAGCCATCGGGGATCGGCTACGACCCAATGTGCCTATGGATGCCGTCTTCACTGAATGAACCTGAGGATTGGCCCCTGCAATGGAACACCATGTCACAGCTTTAGCACAACTTCCCTCCAACATTAGATAATCTTCACATTCCATAAACCAATATTGATATTGTCAAGTCAAGAGAGTTTATTGTCGCGTGTCCCAGATAGGACAATGAAATTCTTGCTTGCTGCAGCACAACAGAACATTGTAGGCATAAATACAGAACAGTTCAGTGTCTATATAGCATAGACCACATATATACACATCAATAAACAGATATAGTGCAATAGGCTGTTATAGTTCAGTTTGTTTGATGGTGAGTTTAATAGCCTGATGGCTGTGGGGAAAAAGCTGTTCCTGAACCTGGATGTACCAGATGTCAGGCTCCTGTACCTTCTACCTGATGGCAGCGGAGAGATGAGTGAGTGGCCAGGATGGTGTGGGTCCTTGATGATGTTGGCAGCCTTTTTAAGGCAGTGACTGCGATAGATCCCTTCGATGGTGGGGAGGTCAGAGCCGATGATGGACTGGGCAGTGATTTATTATTGTACCAATTTAGCGAAAAACCTTGTTTTGCTTTCTCTCTATTCAAATCACATCAAACTTGACTATAAAAGGTTGTGCAAAGAGAAGAATAAGTAGAGCAGACCATAGTCTTAGTCACAAAGGGCAGATAAAACAAGCACTAGGCTGCAATGAGGTAGATTGGGACATTCTTAACAAGTGAGAGGCCTGTTCACACCTGCCCAGTCTAGACAAACTCACTAGGCATGAGTCAGTCTAGTCCATGAGCCCATGATAAGATGGCAACTCGGTAGCGCAGCGGTAGAGTTGCTGCCTAACTGCGCCAGCGACCCGGGTTCAATCCTGACTACAGGTGTTGTCTGTGTGGAGTTTGTATGTTTCCCCTGTGACCGTGTGGGTTTTCTCCAGGTGCTCCGGTTTCCTCCCAAATTCCGAAGATGTGGAGGTTAGTTGGATAATTGTCCCTGATGCTCAGGGTAGAACTAGTGACCAGATGATCGCTAGTCGGTGAGGAATCGGTGGGCACAAGGGCTTATTTCCACGCTGTATCTCTAAACTAAAAAGTATTTTAATTTAATTTATTGTTACATTATAGGTGACCCAGCCTTGTTATTGAGGATAAGGCAGTGAACGTTCGGCCCACAAAGTCTGTGCTGGCCACTAATCACATTCCACCCCTCACCCACACACTGGCAGCAAATTACAGCGGCTAAATTCTCCAATCAGTCCGCTCGTCTTTGAGATGTGGGAGGAAATCGGAGCTCACAGAGAGAACGTGCAAACACCACACAGACAGCATTGGAGGTCACTGGAGCTGTGAGGCAGCAGCTCCACCCACTGCGAGGGTTAGCGAGGGTTTAGAACGTCTGCTGCCCATCCCACTCGCGGCCCGATGGCTGTGGGGCCCAGAAACGGTGCCAGTGCCACTGACTCTCCCCTCACTCACCCGCCTGGGCCAACAGTGGTGTGCTGGACGAGGCTGCCTCGTAGCCGGTGCTGGCCGGAGGGATGGCGATGACCGCAAAGCTCTTGAGAGGGTGTGAGGGGCGGACGTGGGCAGTGGGGACGCTGCGGTTAGAGTCCTCGTCCTGTGAGCCGGGCAGGTAGGTGACGCTTGGCACGTCTGTCTCCAGGCTGTCCACGGTGTGAGTCTGTGAGCTCAGTGCCGGTGACATGTCGCTGTTCGGGGTGTTCCGTACTGATTCTGGAACACAAAGTGTCAAAGGTCAGCACTCCAGACACAAGCCAAGCCGTCCACAATCCTCAGCTCCACCTGTAACTGGGAGAGCAGAGCTCATCTTTCTGAACCTTCCAATGAGCAGCTCAGCACAGCTGCCATGCCTGTACACTGAAACCTTTCAACTAAACCACCGTTTGTCAGTCAGCAACAATTTAATCCAGAAAACCCAAAGCAGAACCAAAGTTTCAAAAGGAGGTTGTGTGACTGTCCCAGCCGGGTATACGGGTGAGACCCTCACTCCCAGCCCAGTGCCCCACTCTGCCATCCTTGTATCCGTACAGCCCACCCAGTGGTCCCACACTGCACCCCACGCACACTCCCTCCTCTTGTTCTGTTGACATCGCTCTCTCTCCCTGGTCCAGACGTTTCCCAATAAACTGTCGCACTAATGACTCCATTTTTTGCTCGTATTACCCTCGATCATTGAACACTCGAGCTGCACTAACAGTGACCCACCCGATCCTTCCTCGGATTGGAGTCACAACACCATCTCTCCCTGCCTGTGGTCTCAATCTCTCCCCTCTCCTCCTGTCTGTTTACTATCTACTGCCTCCTCCCCTCCTCTCCCCACCGTTCCCTCTGCTCCACAAACACTAGCCAAGCGCGGTAGCCCCTCAGAGTTTAAAGGCCAACGCTGTGTTCAGCCGCGTGGTGAAATGTTCCCAGGGTTCCCATAGCTGCGGCTGAGCTTGCGTTGCCAGGTCTCACCTGTGGAATTGGCCCTGTCTAATGAAGAGGCGAGTGGGCGGGTGGCCATCTGGTGGCGGAGGTAGCTGCGGGTTGGGGAGGAAGGCCCGTCACAGTGGTGATGATGATGAGGGTTGTCGAGTGAATGGATGGGATGGGCACTAATCACAGCTGTGAATGAACATAACACAGAGAGCACTTCATACACAGAGCTGACTGCAGCGATCCAGACTCCCCACCCACTGCCCCAGACACAGTCAAAGCAGCATCCACACCCCACACACACACACATCACTGTTCCAATCCCATGCCCACAGTGCCTACAGACCTGTTGGTGCCCAGCTCATTCCCCATCACTCCACCTGTCCTTACACCAAAGCCCTGTCTGCCTCTCCCCTTGCTCAGAACTAAATCTCTATTTCCATAAATACCAGGGACCCACGTCTGTGGCCCACGTCTGTGGTGATGTTGTCAAGCTGGGCATTTTCAGCTAGACAACATCTTTCCTATAATACAATGCCCAGAACTGACCACAATATGTTTCTATGATACTGTAAATGCGGCCTCACCAGCGCCTTATACAACTGCAACATGACCTCCCATGTTCTATACTCAACACTCTGGCTGATGAAGGCCAATATGCCAAAAGCCTATTTGCCCACGCTCTCTACCTGCGACTCCACCTTCTGGGAACTATGGACATGCACTCCTAGATCCCTCTGCTCTACAACACCACCCAGGGTCCTCACTGTCCAGACCGCTTGCTGCAGGCTGCCTTTCTTCCCCCACACTGAGGCTTGTTGTCATCTCCTTCACCACCGTCATTATTTGAAGACGTTTTAAATCTCAGCCACACACAACACGCACACACACGCGCACACACAACATCCACACACACACGCGCACACAACACGCACGCACACACAACACGCACACACAACACGCACACACACGCGCACACACAACACGCACGGCTGGAATGGAGTTTGCAGCTTATCAGCCAACAGAAGCCACAGACAAAATGGATTTAAACAGCTGACAGCACGATCTTTAGTTATCCGAACACGTTTCAGTAAAGTTCGCCCGTGATCAGTGACAGAGGGGGCAGACGGCAGCAGCACCGTCTGGTCAATGTCCTATCATCAATTATACCTCCACAATGTTAATGAAACCTGAGTCTGGATTTTAAATAATGTGCTAGAAATTCACCTAATATGTTGGAAACTTTCCAGTGAATTTTGCCCTGAAATATTTGGCATCAATGATCTATTTCTTTCGATTTCACTGAACAGATTTACAACTACGGGGGATTTTGGAATGAATGGATTTGTGGAGACGGACTATGTGGGGGGTGTGAGTGGTGCTGCCCTCCTGGATTACCTGACGTTGGGGAAGGAGAGGGGGTTTCCACCGAGACCATGGGTCAGGAAGGATTCTGTGGGTCAGCGAGGGGTCGTGCGTCAGAGAGGGGTCATGGGTCAGGGAGGGGTCGTGGGTCAGCGAGGGGTCGTGCGTCAGGGAGACACTGACTGGTTACATAGGGGTCGTGGGTCAGGGAGGGGGTCGTGCGTCAGGGAGGCACTGACTGGTTACATAGGGGTCATGGGTCCGGGAGGGGTCATGGTGGGTGACCCTCTGGCTCTGTGGGCACAGACCCTCACCGCCCGCCCGCCCGTTCTACATGAACATCACCCTGGGGTGGGCAGGAGCAGCAGACATACGCTGTGGAGGCTGAGCATCGAAGGGCATCATGATCTTGGGTCGCAGTCCCCGCCGACTGCTCATAGATGAGACGCCATCTTCCTGACCCCGGCCTGTGGACACAAGCAGCCGTCACCCCACAACTCCATCCAGTACAACCGGGCAGAGCCGGCACAGACACCACCCACCCACTCACCCACCCACCCACACACCCACCCAAACACCCTCCCACGCACCCACCCACCCACACACCCACGCACCCACCCTCACACCACCCACCCACCCACACCCACCCAACACCCTCCCTCCACGCACCCACCCACCCACACACCCACCCACACACCCACCCCCCTGACCCGGGTCCACCCGGCACCCACAGACCCGTCTGTCACCCGTGGGTGGGGGAGAGGGGTCACGTGGCCGCGACTGACCCAGGTAAGAGTTCCTGCGCGTGTGGTCTTTGTCCACGTTGTCCGCGGGGCTGATGTCCTGGGAATTGCGGGGAATGGGGGGGGTGTCGGTCATGACGGGGTTGGGATCGGGGGGGACTTGTCGATCGGCTTCAGCTCCAGACGTTCGTGATGGATCCACAGGTCTGGGGGCTTCACATCCTTCGAGTTGCCTTTGTACTTGTGGGATCCATTGGCAGCTTTACAAGCAGCTCGTTTCCTGCAGGGGAGGGTCAGCTGGAGTGAGTGCAGGAGGCCGCGAGCTTATGTACGGTACCCACCCCAACCCCATCGCACCGCCTGCCCACCACATGCCCACCCCCCACCTCCACCCACCGCATGCCCACCCCAACCCCATCTCCACATGCCCAGCACACCCCATCCCAACCCCATCCCACCGCCACATGCCCACCCCATCCCAACCCCATCCCACCCCCAAACCACCATATGCCCACCCCACCCCATCCCACCCCACCCCCATCCCACCCCACCCCCATCCCCACCCACCCCACCCCCACCCCCCATCCCCACCCACCCCACCCCCACCCCCATCCCACCCCACCCCATCCCACCGCGCGCCCACCCCCAAACCCCACCCCCACCCACCATATGCCCACCCCACCCCAACCCCATCCCACCCCACCCCACCCCCACCCACCACATGCCCACACCATCCCACCCCACCCCAACCCCATCCCACCGCATGCCCACCCCATCCCCACCCCCACCGACTCACTTCTTCTGCTGGTAGTTGGTCCTGCGGGTGCAGATGAAGGCGATGATGACCACCATGATGATGGTGAAGACGCCGACAGAGATGATGATGATCAGCATGATGTTACTGTCCAGGGTGGAGGTGGGGCTGCCGTGGGGGCTGTTGTGACCTGTGGGCGAAACATCGGCCGTGAAGGGAGGGGCAGGATTACAGGACGGGGGTCACAGCGGGGTCGTGAGGTCACCGAGGGATGCAAGGTCACTGGAAATCGTGAGGTCACTGGAGGTCGTGAGGTCATGAGGTCACTGGGGAGAGGGGGCAGTGTGGGTTGAGAGGGGCTGTGCGAGTGGGGAGGGGGCTGGGTCCAGGGGGAGAGAAGGTCACTGCTACTCACCACCGATGGAGTGCCTCGTGTCGGTGCCCAAGTCCATGGATGGCGGGTGTTTGCCGAGTTTGCCAGATCCTGGTGCTGTTTAAGAGACAGAGATGGGTGAACACACACAGAGACAGACAGGCAGGATGCACTGGGACAACGAACTACACCACCCCGGCACACAGACGGGGGCAGAGTGAGGAACGGACAAACTTGCCCCAGGCACCATTGGCCAGGGTCGGTGTTCCAGCACCAGCCGGGTGCCAGCGCTCCTGCTGCCCACTTCCTTGCTGAATGGCACTGTTGGTTCACTGGGTATTTGTGCAATAGTCAGGTGTGGGAAGGAAGAACAAACGTGACCATCCTTGGCCAGCTCCCGGTCTCCAAACCACAGAGCAGTTCCTTCTCATCTCCTTTCTAAATCTGTACATAGGGCCGTCTGTAGTGGCTGTTTCCAGGCCCCGATCACGGGAGAAAAACGGAGGAATATTCTTTGCACTTTATAGGCTTCCATTGGAGTGAGAAATGGTCAGAAATGGCTGATGTTTATGTAGAAATTAATTGGTGTATGTGAACTTGAACTAATTTATCTATGGTAGTAACAGTGTTATTCTCATTAACATTAAGAAGAGGATGAAATGTTATGAATTGAAGTCCATGCAGACTTAATGACTATGAGATGTTTTTTTTTGTAGCCTCTGCCTGACCCTCCACTTGAACTTGAACTAACTTATCAATGGACTTATCAAAACTTATCAAAAGACTTGGAATGTGATGAAGAATATTCAGATGAAGATCAGATGTAATGTAAACAAATAAATTGGGGAAATAAATGATTATATAAAGATTTATTTTAATGCCTATCGTTTCACTGTTTATTTGGTCAAATTATTTAAACAATGAGTGAATCACTTATGAAAATGGCGTGCTGGTGAATGACAGTGCGACAGTCCACACAGCCAATACTACTAAGGGACGGCGATACATACTAAGGGACTGTGGTACACTGTGAAATCGACAGAAGGATAGAGGGTTGGGTGTTTATGCGTGCTATTTTCATGATATTTATTTTAGTTGTTTATCTTTTAATATTTTATCTTGCATGTATCGTTAGCTTTTAGAAATGTTTGAATGGTGCACTGACTGGCTGACATTTTTAAATTTCGTTGTACATGGTTCATGTTACAATGACAATAAAGAAACTATTCTATTCTATTCAATATGGGTATTGGCCACTAGATGGCGCTTACTTTCCCAATCTCATTTTCTAATTAGTTTAATTAATTAATGTGCAACTTTCGGCACTGACGAGTTATGACTTCCGTCTCAATAATATTTCATCTAAATCTGTGAAATATTTAGTGTAGTTCCGTGACGTGGGTCACGAAAATGGGTTTCTAGACACATTTTTGATGCTCGGCCCACAGGCTACTGGCCCCCTGCTGCTGCCATGGTCCCCTGTCCACTGGCCCCAGCTACTGTCCACTGGCCCCAGCTACTGTCCACTGGCCCCTGCTGCGGCCCACTGGCCCCTGTCCACTGGCCCCAGCTACTGTCCACCGCCCCCTGCTGCTGCCCACTGGCCTCCTGCTGCAGCCACGCTGCATCACTAAGTGGCCCCTCACCTTTCGGCGTACGGAACTGCACAAACTCGGACAGCGGGCCCATGCCCTTGGAGTTGCGGGCCTGGATCTTGAAGTAGTAGGTGGTGTCGAGCGTTAGGTCCTGGATCTGGTGAGTGAGTCTGTCCCCAACCACCGGCTCTATCACCCAGTCATGGATCTCGGCATTGATGTCCGTGCTATAGTAGATGATGTAGCCTGTGGAGAGAGAGAGAGACGGCTCAGACAATACTCCACCGATTCACAGGCACGGCCAAACCACGCTCCATCACCGACCTTACGCCATGCACAGCTCCTCGACACAAGAGCGCACATCCCTGACCACTTGCCCCTCTGTGGGTACAAGCCTGCATCCTCGACACGACCAGTAGCCCCCCACCCGTCTGCTACCCGTGCCCTGACCCCACCGGTCTCTTCCGGCCACTTCCTGACCCACAGCTGACCCTGTTTATCCACCGCAGTTACAGATGAGCATCAGCCCCGCAGCCCCGGCTCGCAGTGACCCTGTCCCGGCCCCAGTGTTGCCTGTCCCGGCCCCAGTGTTGCCTGTCCCGGCCCCAGTGTTGCCTGTCCCGGCCCCAGTGTTGCCTGTCCCGGCCCCAGTGCAGCCTGCCCCGGCCCCAGTGCAGCCTACCCAGTACCTGTTATCTTGCCGTTGGCCTCTGACGGTGGCTGCCAGTTGACGATGATGGTTCTGGGCTTGCCCTCCTTGCTGACCACGGTCAGATCCTTGGGGGGAGATGTGGGCACTGCGGAAAGGCAGGGAAATGAGGGGCACTCTGGTTTATTACTGTCACGTGGACGGAGGTGCCGCGATTCATGGGAGATGGTGAAGCTGGCAATTACTGCCTTTGGTAGGCTCACCATAACCTGCCGTCCCACTGCACGACACAGCACCACACCACATTACTGAATGTTCACACCATTGAGCTGTAAACAGTGTGGATGCTGCTCCTCTAGTTTGCAGTCGGCTCTCCACAGCAATGGGGTGGAGGGTGGTGTAGTGAGCGTGGCAGTGGGAGGTGGGTTAGTAGGACATGGGCTGGGCTAGATGGGCAGAGTGGACAGAGCGGGGCTGCCCAATGGAGCGGTCACCCCCTGGAGACACGTACCCACACACACCGCCCCCTGGGGACACGTACCCACACACACCGCCCCACACACACCGCCCCCTGGGGACAGTGCTGGTGCGGCAGCTACAACACGTTAGTCTATCACTGATCCCCGTGGTGTTTGATGGACCGTACCCGTTTCAAACGTGGTCCCGTGTGCCGTCATGCTCCAGGTGCTCGACCTCCGACCCTTCGTCACCTTCACAGAAAACTCGTAGAGAGTGTTGGGCTTCAGGCCCGAGACAATGTAGCTCAGTGTGTTGGTGTCTGCCGTCTGGGAAGCAGCCATGTTTACAGTGTCAGGGCACAGGGTGAACACTGAACATATTTAACAGGTACTCAGCCCCTCACAGGGCAGAGTCCCCCACCCTCACCCACCCCCAAATACACCCACCCTCCACACCACCTACCCTTACCCCAAAACAACCCTGTAACTCCCCCACCCCCCTCACAGCCCACCATACCCACCCCTGCCCCACACACCCCCCCCCACCCCCCCCCCCCCCCCACCCCCCCATCCCTGCCCCACCCCCTCACCCCCCCCTCCCCCCACATCCATCCCTGCCCCACCCCCTCACCCCCAACCCACCCTCACCCCCCCACCCCCCCCCACCCCCCCCCCCCCCCCCCCCCCCCCCCCCCTCCCCCCCCCCCACCCCCCCCACATCCATCCCTACCCCCACCCCCCCCCCCCCCCCCCCCACCCCATCCCCCACCCCCCCCCCCCACATCCATCCCTACCCCACCCCCCCCCACACCCCTCACAGCCCACCATAACCACCCCACACCCACCTACCCCACCCACCCCTCCCCCCCCCCCCCCCCCCCCCCACACCCTGCATAGATGTGGGAGGCAGGCGGGGGGGGGGGGGGGGGGGGGGGTGTGCAGCCCACCTTGTACTTGGTGTTGGCGGGGTAGTTGGTTTTCCAGCGCACGGTGTAGAAGCGGGAGTCGGTAATCTTCTGGTTCTTGGGCAGCGAGCTGTCTGCCCAGGTAACACGGATAGTGTCGTGGGTCAACACAGTGGCCTGTACACCGACCGGGGGCATCATGGGGCTGGGGTCTGGTACTGGAGTGTATGGATTATTGAAAAGATCAAATAAATAAACATCTGAAGGGTCAAAAGGATTTGAGGGATAAATTAAACAATGTTTGTGGGAAAAGTAAATGGTGAATTGAGGGGGCAGAGTGGGCAGAACGAGGTGGGGAAAGCAGTGAAGCAGGAGCATGAAGTGGAGGAGAAACAAAGAAAGACAGAGTTACGGGTTAGAGCAAGAGATCCACATACAGACATGACAAACCGCTCATCTGTCAAAGGACAGCTTCATCCACCTAGCACCCCACTAGTGTCCACAACACACTCACACCCCCACACCCAACACACTCACACACCCAACACTCACACCCAACACTCACACCCACACACCCAACACACTCACACACCCAACACACTCACACATCCCAACACCCACACCCAGCACTCACTCACACCCAACACTCACACACCCAACACACTCACACATCCCCACACTCACACACCCAACACCCACACACCCACACCTACACCCCAACACACTCACACCCCCACACCGAACACACTCACACACCCAACACACTCACACTCACTCACACCCAACACTCACACTCACACACACACCCAACACACTCACATATCCCAACACCCACACCCAGCACTCACTCACACACCCAACACTCACACACACACACACACACACCCAATCTCACACACACCCACACTCACACACACACACACACACACACACACATCCCAACACACACACACACACCTACACACACAACACACGCACACACACACACTCACACACACACACACACACCCACACACACTCACACACTCACACACCCAACACTCACACTCACACACCCAACACACTCACACAGCCAACAACTGGAACGGTCGCGGGCCCAAACACAGAGCACACACTCTAATGCAACGACTGAATCAGCCAGACAGTCAACAGCCAGCAGGTCATACGTCCAATACCCTGGACACTGGGACCACAAAGGCCCATGGGCACTGGGTGACATTGCAGGAAGAGCTCACATCACGGTCGAGATTTAGACCCTGATCTCCACTGATGGCCGTCACTGACACTCTGGTCACCCTGGTTACCTCTGCCCTCTTTCCACAACTCCCCTTTCTCCCCACGTCCTGTCCCAACCCTCTGCCTCCTGTCTCTGTGGGCAGTGTGAAGGGGAACAAGGAGTGAGCAGGTGATTATAAATATACTATTGATAAACAGACTGGGAATATTAGCTTACTGTGATAATTCAGGGAGATGCTGGCTATCAGACAGGGTGACAATATTACTGGCCTGGCACAGCAATCCCCCCTGAGGTACTAGAAATCCCCAGGAGGGCGGTGAGCGTGGGTGCAGACAGGGCCATACGGGTAGGGTCACACTGACCCCAGACACATCCACACCTGTGGCTAGCTGCCGGGGTACTGAGTGTGTGGGGTGAAGAAGGGGAAGCTGCAATCACACCCCAGGAGAACACACATGGGAAGCCGGCCCACTGTTCACGTCAGTCCTCACCGCGCTGGAGAGAAGGGGCAGCCTCGTCAGTGAATCAGAGGTCACCAGCAGCAGAAGCAGCATCAGCCTCTACACACACCACCCACTACTCCAGCAGACAACAGGCGCAGCAGCCAACACTGAGTTAGTTATAAAGGAGCAAGCAGCCTGAGAGGAACATTGGCAAGGTGGGCAGGGTGTGATGTAGACATGTAGAATCATGTGCTGTTACCGGTTAGTGGTCTGGTGGCCGTACTCTCGTACAGGGGGATGCCCTCTCCGACCTTGTTGTAGGCCTTCAGTGTGATCACATAGTGAGAGTTGGGCTCTGGAAGAGAAATGCAATGCTGAGTCCCTGGAGCCCAGCCATTAGCCCCTTAGCCCAGAACCCACCCACATCCCACCCCCCACCCACCCCACCCACCCCACCCACCCACCCCCCCACCCAGGCCCCCCCACCCCAATCATCCACCCCACCCCCACCCCACCCTTAGACCGCAGCCCATGCTCCCTTCCATCCAGGCCCCCCACCCTACCGTGTCTCCCCCCCCCTCAACCAGTAGGGTGGGTCCGGGCACTTACCCAGGTTCTCAATGGAGTAGTAACGCTGCTTGTAGTCAACGCGGATGGTCTCTGCATGGGGGCTGCCAATGCCGTAACCGATAGCGTAACCCCTCACCACGATGTCCTGGTCTTCAGGCGGGGTCCAGCTCACCACGATGTGGTTGACCAGAGGGCGCACATGGAGAGAGCTGGGCTTGTCCGGAACCCGCGACTCTGTGAAGGACGGAATGGTCAGTACATCACAGGGCAGACTCTCCACCCCTGCCCACCCACTTCACAGATGCTGCCTGTCCCACTGAGTTACTCCAGCACTTTGTGTCTATCTTGGATGTAAACCAGCATCTGCAGTTCCTTCCCTTGATGACAGGGTGCACTTTTCCGATGAACTGAAACTGGTGTCAATGTCGTTTGATGATCATGTGTGTTGGGGTCTCTGGAGCTGATGGGCTACAATGCCGGGAACAACTCTCAACCTCTTTCATCTACCGATTGTACTTGGGTTTGGTTTGATTGTACCGCCTGCACAACAAAGCGTTTCACTGTACCTCGGCGCACGTAACGAAACCCAAACCTAAACATGTAGGAAGTGACTGGACAGAGGAGCTCATGTTGTACTTGGTCTGCCTGTGACTGGTTACTTGAAATGGCAAAGTATCTCTAACAATGAAGGATAGCTGCAGAAATATGGGCATTCTGACAGAATGTAACACGAGCGGAGACACAGGAATGACCGTTCCATTTTCCTTACCGTCCAGGTCACTTTCAAATGTCTCGGCAGACACCCAGTCTGATGATGGCCCCGTGCCGTTAACGGTGATCGCGGACACTCGGAAACTGTACTCGGTGTTACGCTCCAGCCCTGTGACACACACACAGTGGTTAAACATCGCACACTGACCCCCTGGGGCTGGACACAGCCACACACTGCACGCCCCACACACACACACACCCACACCCCCCCACACACACACACCCCCCACACACACACTACACACCCCACACACACACTACACACCCCACACACACTCCACAAACACACACTCTAATTGTGAGACCATGGGGGCTGAGTGTGAATGCTGGGTGACTCTGGGTGTGAGCTGGGCTGGCCAACGATGAGCCTCGTCTCGAGTTGGTTCATATTCAGTTCTTGAAGCTGCTCCTTCAAGACCTGCAGCTCCACACTGCCACCACCAGAGGCCCCTGCTGAGCTGTAGAAAACCCTGTCCCTTGTCAGGGGCCATTCAGTCTGTGCACCCCCCCTCCTGTATGTTATAACATAGAACAGTACAGCACAAGAACAGGCCCTTCAGCCCACAATGTCCCTGCTAAATATCTCACGGTCATCTCTTATCTACCTGTACATAGTTTGTACCATTTATTGTATATTTCCCACTTATATTTGACCTCCTGAAGTGCAACACCTCTCACTTGCTTGGCTAAAACTCCATCTGCCACTCTTCTGCCCATTTCAGTAGCGGATCTGTACACCTCGACACCATTGTCAAGAGTCCACAGCCCCGCTGTGTTGGTGTCATCTGCAAACTCATGTAGATTATGTCCAAGTGATTTATACATATCCCTAACAGCCCAGATCCCCATGTACTCACCATCGATAGTCTGAGAGAGCTGGTTCCCTCCCGTGGAGTCTGTCTCCCCCCGGCGACCGGCCTTTTTGTACCGAATGTTGTACTCGGTGATCACGCCGTTGTGTGTCCCTGGGGGCGGAGGCTGCCAGTGTACCACGATGCTCTGGGGATAGAGAGGCTTCAGATAGTAACGGAAGGCAGAGCAATACCAGCCCACGCCAGCTGACCCCTCCCCGCTCCAGCTGACCCCTCCCCGCACCATGCCAGCCACTCGACCACTCCCCGCACCATGCCAGCTGACCCCTCCCCACACCACGCCAGCTGACCACTCGCCACCTCACACCAGCTGACCACTCGCCACCCCACGCCAGCTGACCCCTCCCCGCACCATGCCAGCTGACCCCTCCCCGCACCATGCCAGCTGACCACTCGCCACCTCACACCAGCTGACCACTGCCCCACCTTCACATCTACCCATTACCACACCCCACCCCAGAACGATTCGATGTAACACTGCGCTCCCTCCACTCAGCTCCCTTGTGTATTTCGACCCAGCATCTTACTGCCAGCACCCTCCCTGATCATCCCCCCCCTTCACATCTGTCTCCCAAACCTTTCCCCTAAAATGCCCTGTGAATGGGCTAAGCCGCCATTATTGAAGAAGAGAGTGAAATTGAGCTGTGGAGAAGCCGCCATCTTCCCACTAGTCATCGATCTAACCTGCACAGCCCCAAAGGACAGTAACTCTGAAATCCATTCAGAAAACAAATCTCTATCTCTTCAATCCCCAGAGGAATATTATGAGCTGCAAGCCCTCCTCATTACACATAAACTTCCCTCTCTCAGGGCCTAAGTGAATACAAGCATCACAGTAAATACTTGAGAGCCTAATACAGTTAGGAGCGTTAATCACATCAGAAATAAGTGCTTAATAATAGAGCCAAAACCAAGGCATTGCTCAGCCACGAAGATCAGAGACCCAACCAACTTCTGTGCCTCGTTAATCGAGAGTGAAGGTTCAGGGGAGGGTAGGATTAGATGCTTCTCCTGTCTCACACACACCTGACCCCACACACACCTTGCCCCACACACCTGGCCCCACACACACACCTTGCCCCCACACACCTGGCATCTTCCTGTCTGACTGTGATTAGTACAAGGCCATTGAATCGGGAGATTTAAAAATAAACAGGTGAGGATGAGTAAAAACATTAAAAGTGGGTGAAGATAAAATAAGAGTTAAGTGGAAAATAAAATACAGACACCACAACCTCCTCCAGGGATATGAACAGAACGAGAGCAGCCAAAGTAAACATTTCTCCGCCAATGCATGAGAATTAATGGTGGGCAGTAAGTGGCAGAGATTCAACATGGATTAGTCCTCACAGTAGATGTGAAACATTCTAATAATGGGGCAAAAGGGAGGGAGGGAGGAACTTAGTTGTCACTGGAGAAGATGAACAATGGCAAAGTAATAATTCTATGAGTTATAAAACAGTCATGTACAGACTAGTCCTACATTGCACAAGGTAAAGTCTGAATTTGAGCCAAGGCCAATGTTTATCGTGTAAGACACCAACTTGTAAAGCCTGATTGGCAGAGCCAGTTGGAAGGTGTGGCAAGTGGGAGGATGCTAAAATAAGAAAGGGGGAGTGAAGGGCAAGGTGGTGAAGATGTGGCTCGCTTGCCTACATCAGGCAGGGCACAAGATACAAGGATATCCTGCTGCAGTTGTGTATGGTATTGATGAGACCGCACCTGGAGTTTGTGTGGAGTTCTGGTTGCAGCTTTGTAGGTTAATTGGCTTGTTATAAATGTAAAAATTGTCCCTAGTGGGCGTAGGATAGTGTTAGCGTGCGGGGATCGCTGGTCGGTGCAGACCCAGTGGGCCGAAGGGCTTGTTTCCACGCTGTATCTCTAAACTAAACTAGAAGCAAAACCTGAAGCATTCGCTCACAACACACTGCAAGTTTGCTGGATCCACTTTGCTTCAGAATATCGAGGGTTACAGATGCATCACACGTTGAATTGTCACTCTCCTCTCCCAGTGTTCCTGTCCCTATCAGTGTCACTCTCCTCTCCCAGTGTTCCTGTCCCTATCAGTGTCATTATCCTCTCCCAGTGTTCCTGTCCCTATCAGTGTCACTCTCCTCTCCCAGTGTTCCTGTCCCTATCAGTGTCATTATCCTCTCCCAGTGTTCCTGTCCCTATCATTGTCACTATCATCTCCCTGTGTTCCTGTGAACTGTTTGTAATGCAGACCGTTCGCAAGTCAGAGATGAAGCTGTGAATAAATGAAGCTACCATCCAGCAGAAGATGCCTCCAGCCCCACAGTACGCCTGCTCTCCCCACTGGCTCTCTAACTGGGCTCTGCATTATTCAAGCTAGCGTTGGGAGGCTGGTGAACTCATGCAGGATGAGGGAGACACTCACCTTGGAGTTACGGACCTCCAGCGTGACGTTCTGAGGGGGTGCACTGGGGGCTGGAACACAGGACAGGTCAGTCACAGAATGTCAGTGCATACCACACGGGACAACACGCCAGTGACACAGACGCACACGCATGACACTCACCTCCTGAATAGGTGGTGGCCACCACCTCCTCTGTGGAGACGCCGGGACCATGCTTGTTGTACGCCACCACCCTGAAGCTGTACTCTGTAAACTTCTTCAGCCCATTCATGGTGTACCACAGAGCTCCCACATCCACATCCTGCAAGGAAAGGCCAGTTGACAATCTGAACCGTCCAGCTTTCTATTCACCTTACGCCAAGCTTCACCTGGCAGCCAGGATGTTAAAGAACGGCCCGTCCCATTGAGACCAGTGGCACTGTCGACTCTGTAGGTAAAGGCTATTGTCCAGCCCCTGCTCCATATCCCATCTCTGCCCCAGTCGCTGTCCCACCCACTCTCCCTGTCCCGCCCCTGGCCAGGGATAAACTGCTGGTGGGGATGATCTACAACTGACCAGGGCCACTCAACACGGGAGGGGAGAACTCTCTGCCATCAGGCCCCTGCTACCATTGGTCATCCCGCCACTCACTAGGCAAATAACAAAGTGCTGGAGGAACTCTGATGAAGCTCCTGCCCTAGAACCTCGCCTGCCTGAGCCGCTGAGTTCCTCCAGCAGGTTGTTCTTTGCTGAAGACTCCAGCAGCAGCAGCAGTGTCTGGTGTGTCCAACTCACCTGCTCACTGCCAGCCCCGTTCTCCATGTAGTAGAGCTTGTAGTTGTTGATGGGCCCGTTGTCAGAGTGAGGTTCCTGCCATATGACAGTGATCGAGGTGGCAGAGTTCGCTTGTGCTACCAGATTCTGGGCAGCTCCTGGCACTTGGACTGCAAAACAAAGCAAGTTCCCATTCACACGTTTGTCCCAGTCAACCCATGCCCAGGTGACCAGGTGTAGCCCCCCGGTCATGACGGACCATGGGTGACCAGCTGACCAGGCTGGTCCTTGCTGATGCCCAGGCAGTGCCCTCCAGTGAGAGAGAAGGACATTATGTTAACAAAAGTGGGTACTTGTCGATAGAACTTGCATAATCTCTAACAATGCAGGTCACTGTCTATACAAGCCGGGATGTTTTATACATCATGTGGTGTCCCTCTCACTGGAGACTAATGCTGGCCATGAACACGGACTGTAAGTAGCACGGCACACGCTGAGAGAAATCACGCTGCTGATATTAAACCTGTGTACTTCACCCTTCAGTGACACTCGCGGCAAACTCAGTAACGATCTGATGAACACATGCGCAACACTAAACTTGGCTTGATTGTAACATTCCCTCTGGATGGCGCTCAGAATCCAAATCAAATTATGGAAAGAAATAATCCCTGTAACATGATTCTTCCAACTTAACGGTCTGCAGGAAAGTTGCGTAAGGTGCACGTGCTGAGGCTGGAGCTGGCAACAGTGAAACAAGGAATGGGTTGGTCAGAGAGAGGATGTAAGGAGGCCCTGGGTGAAGAAGGGAACTAGTGAGGAGGTTGCAGAGCTGGGGATGTGGGTGGGTTGGGGGTTGAGGAACACAGTGAGAGTGGGGGAGAAGGCTTAGCACCAAGGGGGGGGGGGGGGGGGGGGGGGGGGGGGCGTTCTGATCCTCGCTGCTGTCCAGGACATTATCAGTCCTGAACATGAACTTATACTTCATGTGTAACGCCAATGCTGCCACCTCAAGCTTGGCTAAAGCAGTGGCTGCAGGCTTGAGTCTGTCCCCGCACAGTTTTATTGTTTCCATAGAGAGCTCCACGACGGCCCACCGGCCATCAGAGTGCCTCTACGGGAGCTGCCAGGGCCCGTGCTTCTCTCAATCAGTGTTGCAACACCCACTGCAGGGCAGCCTGAGCACAAAGGAACCTCTCTCCGACTGGCCAGCGACAGATTGCATTGTCCACAGCGAACATGTAGCTGGAAGAAGTCAATGTTTAATTGACGGTGGTTAGCAGTGCAAGCAAAGAACTAAAACAACTCAAACAAGCCTGACAGGTGTTTGCTTTATTCATCCATTTCTTTCCATTAGTGCTGCAGCACCAGGTTTCACCTCTCCCAGCTGCTGCCTGGCGAAGCCGGCCGGCTGCAAACACACACCTGCAGCCAACCTTTCCTTGGAAAGTGCCCGCACACACCTGGCCCCCGCCCACACACACACACACACCTGGCCCCCCCCCCACACACACACACACAGCCAGAGAGCCCACACACAAACACACACCCACACACAGAGCCCCACACACACACACACACACACACCTGGCCCCCCCCACACACACCCCTGCCCCACACACACACACACACACACACACCTGGCCCCCCCCACACACACACCTGCCCCACACACACACACACACACCTGCCCCCCCCCACACACACACTGGCCCCACACACACACACACACACACACACACACACACACACACACACACCTGGCCCCACACACACACACACACACACACACACACACACACACACACCTGGCCCCCCCCCACACACACACACACACACCTGGCCCCACACACACACACACACACAGACCCCACACACACACACCTGACCCCACACACACACACACCTGGCCCCACACACACACACCTGACCCCACACACACACACCTGACCCCACACACACACACACACCTGACCCCACACACACACACACCTGGCCCCACACACACACACACACACACACACACCTGGCCCCACACACACACCCCTGACCCACACACACACACACACCCTGACCCCACACACACACACACACCTGACCCCACACACACACACCTGGCCCCACACACACACACACACACACACACACACCTGGCCCCACACACACACACACACACCTGACCCCACACACACACACACCTGACCCCACACACACACACACACACACCTGACCCCACACACACACACACACCTGACCCCACACACACACACACCTGGCCCCACACACACACACACACACACACACACACCTGACCCCACACACACACACCTGGCCCCACACACACACACACTGGCCCCCCCCCACACACACACACACACCTGACCCCACACACACACACACACCTGACCCCACACACACACACACCTGGCCCCACACACACACACACACACACACCTGATCACCACACACACACACACACCTGACCCCACACACACACACCTGGCCCCCCCACACACACACACACACACCTGACCCCACACCACACACACACACCTGACCCCACACACACACACCTGGCCCCACACACACACACACACACCCAGAGCCAACACACACACACACACAGAGCCCCACACACACACACCCCCAGAGCCAACACACACACACACACAGAGCCCCCCCCCCACACACACACACCTGGCCCCACACACACACACACACCTGGCCCCACACACACACACACCTGGCGCCACACACACCTGGCCATTCCAAACACACCACCAACCCGACAAGAGGAAACAGTCGCTGGCATCTTGTCACAATGGGGAGTAACAGGCAGAGGGGAGATTTGCGAGAAGCATATGAAATTATACGGTATAAATAAGATGGCTAGTTCGAGTTTTTCCCCATGATAGCAATGTCAAACACCTGTGGAATAACTTTAAGGTGAGAGGGGGAAAGTGGAAATGATATGTGCAGGGCAAGATCTTTCTTACACAGAGATTGGTGGGTGCCTGGAAGATACTTACTGCCAGGGGTGGATACGATAGTGGCGTTTAAGTGGAGATGCTGGGAATAGTGGGATATAGGTCGTGTGCCGACAGAGGAGATTTGTTTATTTTGCATCACATCCAGCACGGATATCCTGAACTGAAGGGCCTGATCCTTTGTCCTGTTCCATGTTCTATGTCCAAGTGGGTGAACGAGGAGGTTTGCCCAATGGATTGGATGAGCTGGAGGCCTTTAGTCAGGTGCCCACATATGCCCAAAGTGCTGACAGCCCAGTAGCCACACACACATCCAACTCCAATAATGTACAAGTACAGAGAAAGCATCGTAGAATCTCCAAAAAATAGTTTAAAACATGTTGAAAAGATTACCTGACAAATTAAAATTCCCAAGAGCTGGTAACAGCCAGGAGCCTAGTACTGTTTCAGACACAGGTCATTTCCCATCATCAAAGGTAGACACAAAAAGCTGGAGTAGCTCAGCGGGACAGGCAGCATCTCTGGAGAGAAGGAATGGGCTACCTGCACTGCTGAGTTACTCCAGCATTTTGTGTCTACCTTCGATTTAAACCAGCATCTGCAGTTCTCATAATCAGGTCATTTACATTCAGAAGGTTCACCCACAGGTCTTTGGCGAACTGTGTCGCAATCTCGCAGTTCAAGATTGGATCACAATCACCACAGTGAAGGTAACCCTGAGATGGAGAACTCAATCTCTCTCTTCAGACTGAGTGCAAACAGTGCGTGTCCACTTTGAATGGGGTCCTCAATCCTGCAGTGGAACTGCGAGGGTGTGTTCAACCAAGGGGAGAGCCGACAATGTGGCCCTGATCCTAATCTGTGTGATATACAGCTGGCAATGCTGTGCTGCTTGCTGGCACTCAGCCTCTGCTGTTATACCCAAGTGATCACACGGAATACCTCTGTACAGGCTGCTGCTTCAATAGCAATTAACCCTTTCCTCACCGCGGGCTGGCAGCACCAACAGATAGAGTGAGGGCAGAACTCAAACAGCCTGCCACACATTCAAAGCATCTCAAGCAAGAGCAGAAATAAAAGTGGTGAATGCTGGAAAACTGGGGTCAGGCAATCGTAAAATCATACAAGCAGCACAAACCTCCATGACTGGTGATGCTAATCACACATGTGTGGAGATCAGTGGTGAGGAGGTGTATGATCAGGTAACAAGAGACAAGTGAAGAGATGAAGCTTTATGTATATAGTGATTTGGTAAAGGCAGGGCATGAGAAGATTGTCTGAGCAAAGACGTGTGGAGTTGGATGATCTTGACCCAGCATCAAACAGTGTGAGGAGGGTGTGTGTGTGTGTGGGGGGGGGGGGGGGGGTGAGGAGGAGGGTGTGTGTGTGTGTGTGTGTGTGTGTGTGTGTGGGGGGGGGGGGGGTGAGGAGGGTGACACATACTGGCTCCGCTACCCCAGCAGATTGAACAACGTGAACAGATCAGAGAGTAAAAGTCACCTCTCTGAAATGAATAAAGGGTTGCTGTTTGGATGGGATCCAGAGCCAGTTGCTGTGTACATGGTCAGACATGCTGAGAGGGCAGAGCAGTAACATACAGACAGAGGGCAGGGACACACAAACTGACCTTCGGGCTGGGTGGCCACCCTGAAGGGGGCCGAGCTCTCCCCTGCTCCATGCTTGTTGTGAGCCACTACACGGAACACGTACTTCACTTCCGGCATCAGATCTCTGATCGTCACTTCCAGATCACCCGGTCGACTCGTGTTTTCCACACGTTCCCTGTTGGAATGCAGCAGAGCAGAGCATGAGTATAGCTCAGTTGTGACCAGTCCGTACACGGCCACTGCCCAGTCACACTGAGGCTGCAACCAGTCCGTACACGGCCACTGCCCAGCCACACTCAGCGCCTCATCAACCATTAGCTCTTTCACTACTCTGGCAAGGGAGCCCTGGCTGAACCACTCACCGCTCCTCCCTCTCCAGGGTGGAGCCAATTGATACATTTGGGGGGGGTAAAAGGGGGAAACTGCTTTTCTAGGGTCTCTACCTGGTCGGAGAGAGAGGCAGTTTTTCTCGGGGCTGCACCGTCGACCCGTCCTCGCGGCCTACCAGCGGGCCTGGAGCGGCGTTTCCTGTCGGGGACCGCCCAGAACCTCGGCTTCGGCAGCGGCACAGCGTTGGTGCGCTATCGTGGAGCGGGCGATGCCCTACCCGGGTCGCCGCGCTGGAACTCCAGTGAGCTGAGACCGCCGATAAAAACATCGCGGAGCTGCGGGTCTGAGGAGCGGCCAGCTGCGGCGCTGACTTTTCATCGGGAGCTTGGGATCTCGCGACGATCTTGGGATCGCCAGTGGTGGAGCTCCATCTGGCGCGGCCTCGTTGGCTTCGGAAGCCGCGGCCTCCAGTACGGAAGCGGCCGTTCCAGGTGTCCCAAGCCGCTGTGAGGACTCTCCCGACGCCGGAGCACCATCACCCAGCGAGAACGGCCTGGAACATCGGGCCTCCGTGGAGGCAACTGTGGAGGCCTCAATAGGCCCGACTATGGGTGAACTGGGGATGGGGGCTGGACATTGTGCCTTCCCTCATAATGGGAACCATTGTGGGGGAATGTTTTTATGTTATGTTATGTCTGTATTCTTTCTTTATGTGCTGCACGGCAAGAAGCATTTCACTACACTTAGGTGTATGTGACCAATAAAATAACCTTTGAACCTTTGAACACCGCAGCATCAGTGAGGAGTACAGTCCATCTCCGTGCTACAATGGGCTAGAATAAACATCCAATTTTCCACTACTCATTATCCCAGTTTTGATCTGGTGTGTGAATCTGAAGTAAGGCAGTGGCAAGTTGCTTTGCTCAACACAACCAGTGCCCTACAAGGTTTTTAAATACTCAGGAGATGACTATTTGGGTGATAAAACTAGGAGATGAATAGATTCACAGAGTGAGGGCAGTGCCGAGAATCAGCTAGTGATGGGGGGCTGCAGATAAGGAGCAGGAAGGAAGGTCAGACACACAGAGTGAGACTGGGGGATGCTGTACAATATGGAGCACCACAGTCACTTGGGGCATAGTGAACCATATCAGGATAGAGGGTTGGGGTGGTGTTGGCATCATAGAGGGCACTGCCATAGTTTCTTGGAACTTATTACAGTGGATAAATACTAAGAGTTACAGAGAAAAGTTCATGCAATGGCAATAATCTTTTCCTGTCATAGAATGGGTAAATGATGAAAAATCAACCCCAGCACCTGGTGAATGAGTCAGGATAACCAGTGGACAAGGGGGCTGTTGCTCTTCACACATACAGTGAGCACACACAGAGCAAACGAGAGCCAGGCTGGAGAGCAATTGTAAAGAAGTATACATACACACACATTTGAAAGGATATAGGATGGGCAAACGGCAGGTAACGGCACTGTGCAGCGAGCTCCATTTCAGACTCATCACTGTTGAGCTGTAGCCAGTGTGCACTGGAGCCACAGTGACACTGGATTATACACAGCAAGATCTTAGCACTGTGGTAGCAACCAGAACATGTAATGTTGGCTGTCTTTAAGTATTGCCCAGGGCACGAGAGAGAACATCCCGGCGATCTTATGGAAATATATAAAATTCTTAGAGGATTGGACAGGGCAGATGTAGGAAAAATGTTCCCCATGTTGGGGGAGTCCAGAACCAGGGGTCACAGTTTAAGAATAAGGGGTCGGCCATTTAGGACTGAGATGAGGAAAATCTTCTTCACCCAGAATTGTGAATCTGTGGAATTCTCTATCGCAGAAGGCAGTGGAGGCCAATTCACTGACAGTATTCAAGAGAGAGTTAGATCGAGCTCTTAGGTCTAACGGAATCAAGGGATAAGGAAGAAAGCAGGAACTGGGTACTGATTCTGGATGATCAGCCATGATCATATTGAATGGCAGTGCTGGCTCGAAGGGCCAAATGGCCTACTCCTGTACCTATTTGCTATGTTTCTATGTTCTCCCTGTGACCGCGTGGGTTTCCTCTGGGTGCTCTGGTTTCTCTCTCATGTCTCAGAGACGTGCAGGTTTGTAGGTGAATTGGCCCCAGTGTGTAGGCAGTTGATACAAGAGTGAGATCGATGGTTACATGCTCTGCTGGATCTTCCAGTTCAATTCAATCAGGTGCCAGGAGGGTTGTGACGCAGGGAACGTTAGTGCGGGGTGATGGAGGAGTAACCACAGGGGAGACATGGACATGTACAGACTGGCCAATGCCCGTCGGTGTCGAGCTCTCACCTGTTGGCGCCGTCCTTGGCGTAATAGACGGTGTAGGCGAGGATCTCGCCGTTGGGTTCAGCAGGAGGTCGCCACGTCAGCTTGATGAAGCGGGTGGAGACCAGCAGCGCCACAACATCGCGGGGTGCAGAGGGCAGCAGTCCAGCAGTGGCCGTCACTAGATGGTCAGCAGTGGCACTGGTCAGTGGGGTGGGGGGAACAGTAGGGATGGGAACATCTTGGGGACAGGCAGGGAAGGTGGGGTGGACGGCACACAACGTGACACACAGAACAAACACAAAATAAAACAAAGGGAAAAATGTAAAGGAAATAAACCAAACCAAAGCACAATGGGAACACAAAATGAACGGACACAAGGGGGCAAATGGGCAGCTCGCTGCTGAACTTAAAGGGGGGCAGTACAGCAACAGCACCATGAGGACACTGGAACACTGGCACTGGCACACAAATACACTGGCACACTAGCACACTGACACACTGGTGCACTGACACACTGGTGCACTGACACACTGGTGCACTGGTACACTAGCACACTGACACATTAGCACACTGACACACTGGTACACTGGTACACTAGCACACTGACACACTAGCACACTGACACACAAATACACTGGCACACTAGCACACTGACACACTGGCACACAAATACACTGGCACACTAGCACACTGACACACTGGCACACTGGTGCACTGGTACACTGACACACTGGTACACTAGCACACTGGTACACTGGCACACTGGTACACTGGCACACTGGAACACTGGTACACTAACACACTGGTACACTAACACACTGGTACACTGACACACTGGTACACTAACACACTGGCACACTGGCACACTGGTACATTGACACACTGGTACACTAACACACTGGAACACTAACACACTGGTACACTAACACACTGGTACACTAACTGGAACTGGTACACTGGTGCACTAACACACTGGTACACTAACACACTGGCACACTGACACACTGGTACATTGACACACTGGTACACTGACACAAGAATACACTGGCATACTGACACAGTAACACACTCACACTGGCACACTTACACACTACACAGTGACACGCTCACACTACACAGTAAGACACACACGGTACATAGCAACACACCGACACAGTGACACACTCACACAGGGCCACACCCACAGTGACACACTCACACAGGGCCACACTCACACAGGGCCACACCCACAGTGACACACTCACACAGGGCCACACCCAGTGACACACTCACACAGGGCCACACCCACAGTGACACACTCACACAACCACACAACGACACAGTACACAAACAGTACAACACCATGTCAGCATAACTGAATCTTCTCACACACTCTGCCCAAAGACTCCCATTAAAATGGAATCCATTCTCAGATTCAATGGAAATCTCGGATGAATTTGTTATCTGGACAGGACGGTGTTCTCATTAGTGTTTGTTTGTTTTTGACAAGGAATGATCAGAACCAGATGGACAGAGCGAGGAACCACACACCATTACAGATAAACCTGGAGTTACTGGTCTTCCATTCCACATGGCAACACATTGCAGAAACTGCCCCTGACCCACGGCTCAGTGCCCCCGACCTCTGCATAAAAGCAGACGAGTTTCTGTCTCTGTACAAGTAACTTTAAGCAGCCGTGGAGAGGGAGAGATCTGCGTGCAGCATCTGGGTGTAGTTTGGGGGAGGGGGAGGAGGCCAGGACACACTCCTTGGGTGGAGCTGATGCCAGATGGATCAAAGCCTAGGGGTACGACTCCATGAAGCTGTCCTAATCACACTAAATATTTTGCAATCGCAACGCTGCCAGCAGAATGAACCCTGGGCTGATGTTAAGAAATCTAACGATACTGGGCAGAGAACTATATCTGCACTCTGTATCTTCCCCTTTGCTCTATCCAATGTGCTTGTACTTATGTCTGATCAGTTTGGATAGCGTGCAGAACAACTGTACTTGGTACATGTGACAATAATGAGCTTGAACCTAAACGTTGCACTGCATTCAACATCTCTCTCTCTCTCTCGCTCTCTCTCTGCATTCGCTATTCTTTTAAACATCTCCTGAACACTGGAACCACCTCAGCAACCCTGGCCTCCCCTATCAGAGATATCCACCTACTCCGAGATGATCTCTTCACCATATCCATCCCCCTCCCATTATCTCTGCACCTCAGAACAGACTTGTTTTCTCACTTCTTCTATTATGATGAAGGGTCTTCACTGTAAAACACTGTAAGACTATTTTCCTTTCCATGGATAATGCCTGACCTGCTGTTAGATTAACCAGACTTTCAGTATCTGTTTTTTTTCTGATGTTCATTGGACTGATCATATTCATTGAAGCATTGGTACTGATGTAGAGGAAGACCTGGTTGCAGTACTGCAAGTTCCTGCATTACTCTGGCTCAGTGCAGGCAATGTCCAGGCGCCACCACCTAGCTCTGCAACACTGCTCTCTAGCATCGCTGGAACAGCCAGCCGTAAAATGCCAGAATAATCTCAAGCTCCAGATCGATATTCACTTTCCAATCAATATTTCAAATCCCCAGTGTCAAAATACCTCTACTGGCTTCTCTCTGTTTCTCTGTAAACAAACTAATATCACAAGCTTTCACATTTTGCCGTAATATTTCAAATCCATACCAAGCTAAAAAACGTTTCTCCATAACAGCTGCTGCGTAGGGGTGGTGAGGAGAACTCCTGCAATGACATCCCTGTGGCAACTACCATCACTGTCCATTCATGATGATGGTTGTGATTAAGGCATCTCTGGTTAATCTTTGAACAAAGCAGTGGAGGCCAATTCTCTGGATGCTTTCAAGAGAGTTAGATAGGGCTCTTAAAGATATCGGAGTCTGGGGATATGGGGAGAAGGCAGGAACGGGCTACTGATTGGGGATGATTAGCCATGATCACAGTGAATGGCGGTGCTGGCTGGAAGGGCCGAATGGCCTACTCCTGCACCTATTGTCTATTGCTTCCTGCTTCACCTACTCCCTCTGTCTGAGCTTCAATAATGATCTCCCCTTGGACAAGGAGCACTAGAATCACCACTGATAAAGACAGCCAGAGGATTGCAGCTCCAGGAATGGATATTGGAACAGCTAATCAATACATAGCAATATATAAATGGAAGTGAACAGCAAATCAATACAGGGACGACGTATGAATGGGGTGAGATTTATCTCCACTCAGTGTTCTGGTTACACTTTACATTCCCTCTTCTCTGACAACAATGCTTTTCTGACATTCCTTTCTATTTTTAGTAATAAAACAAAGCTCAAACACACAGTATTTACTGCACTCATATTCATGTTCCAAAATACAGTAAATGACTGTACACCGACTGACAGCTCAATGGTACGAGCAACGTGACTCGCGTTTACATGAGGTACACAGACTTGTCAAATTAATATCATGGTATACTGTTAATGCCTGACATAGCTGGTAAATATTATCATAGGCAGCATTTCCAATGGCTCGTCTGGCATATTCAGTCAGATGCTGAATGATACAAGCCAAGGAGATTTTACATTAAGGACCTAGGCTGCGCTGTTCTCTGACCTCAGGGGAGTTAGGGCTTAAGCCCCTTGGTACCACAGGGTCCCTGTTATTTGCCCCCCACAGCTTTGGTGCACTGCCCCAGATTCACCTGTTCCAATGTCTGGAGGTGAGCTGTTGGTGTGTGAGCAGGGCACCAGCTCTCTGTTGTCCCACTGTGATCTGGGGCACTGAGAGATGTGTGGAGCTGCACCATGACACGTCAGCGAGAATGAGGAGAAGGATCTGCGTGCAATCAACACCACCCTTGGGCACAATATAATACGGCACCATTGACACCATCCCGGCCATTCATTCCCTGTTCGCCACTGGGCAGAAGGTACCAAAGCGTGAAGTCACGTATCATGCAGATTCAGGAACAGTTTCTATCCTGCTGGTACCAGACTACATACGTAAGCTAGGGTGTATTTCCGATCTTCCAATCTACCTCAACACAGACCTTGCACTTTAAAAACAATCTTCTTTCTGTGGTATTTCTCTCCTAATGCTAATTTTACTTGTGTGTGGTTTGATTATACTCATAATTGATTTCAACCTCATGTATGATTTGAACATGGAACATAGAACAGTGGCCCTTTGTCCCACAATCCCCATGTTGAACATGTTAGGTTAACAATGTTGACAATGCCAGGTTAAACTAATGTCCCCTGCCAGCCTGTGATCCATAACCTTCGATTCCCAGCAAATACATGAGCCTATCTAAAAGCCTCTTAAACACCGCTAGTGTATTTAGCTCCACCACCCACCTGGTTCCAGGCACCAACCACCCTCTGTAAAAAACCTGCCCCTCACATCTCCTTTAAATATCCCCCCTCACCTTCGAGCAATGTCCTCTAGTCATTGACATCTGCACTCTGGGACAAAGGTTCTGTCAACCCTATCTATATCAGAGTTGTACACACTGAGATGTTTTTCACTGTGTCATGGTACAAGTGACCTTAATAATCCATTGCAGAGTCATTACTGCTGGTCTGGGACCATCCCTACTACGGGGGCTGCCGAGAGGGACAGCAGGATCCCGCCATTCCCTGCAAGGCTTGTTCTGCCTGCCCTGGGTGAAGAGGCCACCACCCACTCTGCCACCATTTGGGTAGGATTCCATTCAGACAGAAGCAGTGGTCAGAATAGCGGCATCCCGAGCCTAGGAGAGGGTGGGAGTTCCACACATAAATAAGGAGTGTGTTTCCACAGCTAACAATTGGGATTCAATCCACGCAGCAGTGACTACAATGGGTTGCCCTGCCATGGGGGACAGAGAGACAGACTGTTCACCAAGTATCTGCTGACATTTCTGTTTGCATTAAAGGGGAACAAGAAAATAACTGCACAAACTATATGGGGCCCAGAAACATCCAGAACATGAAAGAATCTGGGGTAAACAGAAAAATAACATTTATAGAAATGGAACCTTAAAGAAAAGGTGGTGTTTGCTTGGCAGTGTTGTGTCATCATGAGGTACTACATCTTCAGTCGCCTCTCCTCATGCAGGATACTAGAAACACGTACAAGCTGTTTGTAGCCCAGAGCAAGCAGAGCTGTTGCTGAAAGCACAACCCTGCCATCTGCCTCACTGCTTTGGCCACCTGTTTCCTTCTTGCTCCCATTGCCAAGTGGTGAGATGGATCAGTGTCCTGCAGCGTTGCCTGTCTCTGGCAGCACCTGGCAGGCAGCGCTGTGTGGGCTTACCATGCTCACCTGGCAGGCAGGGCTGTGTGGGCTTACCATGCTCCAGGATGATGAGCTGGGCACTGGCCTGCCGGTTCCCCACACCGTTCTCTGCCACACACTGGTACAGACCTTCGTCGGACTTCACAAGACCAAGAACCTGCAGGTTTCGCTCATTCTGAAACAAACGACACAAATATCATTGCTGAAATGTCACGTGCAACACAACAACAGCTTCATTACCAAGCAGAAAGATCCAGGCCTTGGACAGCTGGATGATTGTTCATGACAGGAACATGGATGGGAAAGGTTCAGTGGGATATGGGCCACATGCAGCCTGGAGAAGTTTGGGATGAAGGGCCTGTTTCCGTGCTGTGTGACTCTTTGATTCTAATTAATAAAGGTTTCTTTCTAGGCTGGGCATAAGACACATCACCAGGACTGGATAACACAATGGTTGAATTGTAAAATAGAAATCTCTTGATTTGGATGAATGATCCAGAGACACGGGTTCAACTTCCACAACTGCAGCTGGAAAAGTTCAATTGGTTAAACAGATCTGGAATACAAAGATGACTTCCGTGAAGGTGACCTTGCAACTGCCAGAGTGTCTGCCCTTCTGGCCTAATCTCATTCCAGACCTACACAATGTGGTTCCCAGTCCCACCAAAACCTCACCATACACAACATGGGCTGCAGTTCCAAACCCGTCACACTGCCATTAAGGATGGGCATTTTGGATTGTTGGATTTGCTGGTGATGCTTTTTTCCAATGGATTAAAACAAATCCCTTGGGCAAAGTATTGGAAAACTTAGCAGCCAGCATTTTGTGCAAAATACATGACTTGTGCCATTGTGCGTGGTCCACCAAATAATTATCTGTGGAATATGTAAAGAAATTATTATATTTGCCACCCACATCCACAACAGAGACATGTCAATCATCGAACCCACCCAAAATTAATTTGATTAGAATCGGTGGATATGCCAGAACTCATCCCAACAGAGTTTGTTATAAGTTTGCTGACACCAATCATCATTTGGCTCCAACTCCCACGTCCACTGTCCACAGGAAGCATCAGGTATTAAGCACAAAGGGTTCACTTCAGATGTACTCAGTGGAATATACACTTGCTTATTGTTACAGGAATCATGCTATCACAAGCAACGCTAACATCATGTAACAAACATCAGGAGGCTCGGCAGGAAATGAAAGGCATGGGAGTTACGCTCATCATGCACAAGTGGAGTTGAGGGGTTAGAACTCTGACACCCTTTCAGTAAACAGTGCAAAGTAAATGGAAACAAGGGCAGAAATTGTTTGAGGTTGCGTGTTGGGAATTCTACGCAGGGTGAGTTATGTTGATCCACAAAAGATGCTGGTGGAAGGAGGAACGATCCAGAAATCTACTCACAACAATCTTGAAGTAGTCGCTCGGGATCACCATGTCGCCGTTCTTGATCCATTTCACGGTGGGCACTGGTGTGCCCGTCACTTCACACTCAAACACAATGTCCATGGACTCGTGAGCGTAAATGTTCATAGGTTGTTTCAGAAAGCGAGGGGGGACTATTAAAGGAAGCAGAAGAGAATGGTAACACATGTACCACAGACATCCTCTGATACATTATCAACTTCAAGTATTTCCCTGAGAAGGGGAGGCAGTACAGAGGCGAGACTTTCTAGGAACTTGTAATACTAAAATCGTTTGGTCTGCGTTCACTTGAACTCAGCTGTACAATTCTGAAATTTATTTAGCTGCAACTTAAAACTAGTTTGATTTCTAACATCCCAATTCTGATGTGAGATTATCAACCTGAAACATGTACTTTGTTTCTCTCTCCACTGATGCTGCCTGGTTAGCTGGGTGCTTGCAGCATTTTCCATCTTATTGCAATGTTAACTGCTGACCTTTCAAATATGGTCTGCAATGACATTGCCTCTGCATAAAATAGTCACTATGTAAGGGACAACTCAGGGACACATATTAAGGATTAATTCAAGGATTTAAATCCAAACAAACACTTTTTATTTTACAAACACCAAGATGTTTCTGGAAAACACAACATTTGAGCCTCTGGGAGCATGCTCCACTAGAAATCCAATCAGGGAATTCCAGTAGACAGGAGATTGATAACAAGCAGCAGAAAGCAGCTAGCAATGGTGTATAGTGAGTGGTGCTCAGAGCTCCTCACTAACAATTACAGTGCCCTCCTGCTGGACCAGAGCAAAACATACAATTATTTAAAGAGCAATTAGATGCTGAACTGTGGAAGGTAGCATTTTGGGCTAGGAACAGATGGACTGAATGGCCTCATTAGCCAGAGCTGCTCAGAGTGAATGCTACCATCTCATTCCAATGCACAAAGAATTTGCTGTCAACACCTGTAGGATGAAAGGTTATGCCATTAGCATTTGTTGTCCTTATACCTGAAGGGCAATACATGTTGGAGCTGATACTGATTTACTTCTGTACCAGGCTTCCAGTCGACCCACTTGCATTTTAATGACTGGCAATGCTTGTTGCCATAGTTACTAATTACTCATCATGCATGTGAGATCATTAGTGTCGGAGACAGCTGCAATGGGCAACTTTGCAAACCTTGTCAAACGCACTTGTGCAGAGGAAGCTCCTGAGGAGATGGCCCACAGCCCACTGCAACCTACAATGTGATAGTTGGCTGCCTGGCACGAGGGTCATTCCTGACTGTACACTTGCTTATCCTTCACACAACTCAGTGAGATTCTCAGAAGGTGCCCTCAACCCTGTGCCACGGACAATCCCTCTGGCTCTCTCTCTCTCCCCCCCACACATTTACAAACCAGGACATTGAACTTCATATTGCAGGCCTGTCCACTGACTCAAAAACATGACCCTCTCCACCAATTATTTAGTGGTGGTTCAGATAATCCTCAACAATCGGCGTGTGGGGACTGCAGATGCTGAAATCTTGTGCAAACACAAAATCTAGAGGAGCTCAGTTAGTCCGGTAGCATCAGCAGAGGGAAATGCCGCTAAAGTAATCCCAGGCTGCATCCGCCCCGGTCATTCCCCCTTTCCCTGTTCCCATCCGACAGAAGGTACAGAACTCAGACTCAGGAACAGCTTCTCTATTATCAGGCTTTCAATCCATCCTTCCATAAGCTAGGGTACTGTTCGATTTACCTCTGCCCCATTGAGGACATTGGAGTTTCTCTAAGGAATCGATGCGCTACAGTGCTGAGAACTATATTCTGCACTCTGTACCTTCCCCCTTTGCTCTATCTATTGTACTTGAGTTTGAACTGATCATATCTTTGTAAGGGATCTGATCTGTTTAGATAACATGCAAAACGAAGCTTTTCACTGTACCTCACTAAATGTGACATAAACCTAATTGTGTTTTGCTCAACAACCAGAGTGTGCAGTGATGAAGTGCTACCGGGGGATTACACCTTATTGATGCTGAGCACTTCACAGGCTGAAGGGCCAAATGATCAAATTACAGCACTCGGGCCAAGTGAGCTGTGGACGTAAAGCAATTATCTCCAATCATCTCCCCAGCAGACACTGATCTAAATACACAAGGTACAAATGGAAGGATGTAGTTTTACAAACAACATTTAGGGGAGTGTGAGGGTTTGAATGAACAAATGGTTGTAATACGGGTAAAGGTGGCCTCGTAACTACAGTCTGAACAGTGTACTCATCCCTCTACACAGGACAGAACTCTGAGCCAGAACTCTGAGCTCTGTTTGCTGCTGTTAGTTCCCTGCCTGCACTCACAGCGGTGATTGTTGAATAAATATCTATGTTTCAAAAACACTATTTCAATTTAAGAGCACAATAAAGTTTTTATTTAACCTTAAATCTGAAGTCATGTCTATTTGATATTTCAGAGCAGCCCGGTGTGTGTGTACGGGTGCCCCAAGCCTGACAGCCACACACATCTCTCCAGCTTCCTCCGCCCACTGCCAGCCCTCTGTGGGGAAAGGATTATCCAGAACCTGATGCTCTTGGATGTGTGACAAGCTGTACGTGTGATCATCTTAATTCATAACCACAAACCTGTCCGACTGCTAGCAGCAGTGATATAATCACTGTCAGTGTCACACCTAACTCAAGCCAAGGTTGAGACGATGGCTGAATCTCCCTCCATACTTGAGGCCACGAGGTTCACAATGTGGCACTGATTGAGATTAACTAACTTGGCACAGACTGGCTTTGGCAACTGGGACTTTGGAAGGGAGTAAGAATATCACCCCATGTTATTGGTACTAGTGTGCCTAGCCTGCACTGTATGTTCCCAGGACCAGAGAAAGGACCGGCACATCAGCTCCTGAAGTCACTTCCATCGTATAATTTTGTTCATAATGCACCCACACCCACAAGAGCATTTCAGACACCACGTCAGTAATCAAGATAAAAACCAGTAGTTATGTGGGGAGGATGAGATGGAGGTAGAATGAAACAAATGCACGGTGGTGTAGCAGTAAAGCAACTGCCTCATAGTGCCAGAGACCCGAGTTCCATACTGACCACGGGTGCTGTCTGGAAGGATTTTTTACCTTCTCCCCGTGACCTGCATGGGTTTCCCCCGAGATCTTTCGGTTTCCTCCCACATTCTAAAGACGTACAGGCTTGTAGGTTAATTGGCTTGGTATAAATATTTAAAAGATTGTCCTCAGTGTGTGGAAGGTAGTGTTAATGTGCGGGGTCGGTGCAGACTCAGAGGGTCGAAGGGCCTGGTTCCGTGCTGTATCTCCAAACTAAATTAAATTAAACTAAAAGAATATTTGTAGTGATCTTACCTTGGACGCTGAGCTCAGCCTGGGCTCGGATGGTCTGGTTCCCAGACTCTGCCACACACTCATACACCCCAGCATCATCCTCCACCATGTCACTGATCTGCAGACTGCCACTGCCAACCAACGCCACCCGCTGGGACCTGCAGGTTCACACAAGCAGAATAGAACAGGGCTACAGAAAATACACTGAAAACCCATGCACTTTCCTCCCTCTCCCCTCCATCACCAAAGGCCCCCAGTGCCAGGGCTCTCTCCCCCCAGCCTTGCAGGGGCAACCCCACCACACAGACTGCAGCAGCTCATGGAGCATTAACAAGGGATGGACAATAAATGTTGGCATGCTAGTCAGTCTGTGATGGACGGGGCTGTGTTCACCACTCTCTGCAGGTTCAGGTGGTCAGGAGCTGAGCAGTTGCTGTACCAGGCTGAGATACATCCAGCAGAATACTTTCTATAGTGCATCTGTATCAATGCAAGAGCATTGTCGCGGGCATGCTGAATCTCCTCAGGTGCCTAAGAACGTAAACATGCGAATGTGCTTCCATGATCACCACATCGGTTAGTGGTGGTCACATCTCAGAAACAGATGTTGAAAACATGCTGTCCTTGTGACTGGATGTGCCCAAACAGAACAGCTCCTCAGTACCAGGCCAGGCTTGTGGCTACTCCATCTCTTGCAATCCTGGCCGATCGTCCATTGCCCAAGAAGGTGAGCTTTTGCAGCTTGTAATGGAGCTCTCTCTGGAGAGGAGTCACCGTGTGACCAGGTGTCTATGGAGTAGGTTATCACACAAAGAGTTATTTTTACCCAGCAGCTCCTGATGCTGCTTATGGGGGAGCTCAGACAGATTTAACCTACTTCACACGAACTGTACTAACTGTCCCTGGCTCACAAGATGCGAGAGTGCGGAGTAATTTGTTCAGGAGTTTGTACCCAGGCTCAAGCCATTACACAGAGCAGTCTCTCCGTGGGTCATTACACACACTTTGTTCCTACAGATTCAGATACAAATCTGTAGCAAGGAACAATTAATCCACAATTGCCATCTCGCCACCCCTGATGCCAGCAGCTCCACCCAATCTCTCAGCAACAGCAGAATTTATTGCGAAGCGGACTATAATTAAATGATATCCACTTTTATTGGAACGCAGCCATCATTTATTGTTACTTTATCTGATAGACTGCTTTTGTTTGACAGTTTCCACCCACGTCAACAATGAGGTGGAAGTCCCTGTGCGTCCACACCCAGTGCTCTGTCCACGACACCCTTGGCCAGGGACGGCCCACACTACCTCAGCCAGTAGAACACACTACACACACACACAAATACAGCTTCTTGTTCACGCTCACCCCTGCTCCACACACTCTCCAATTCTTGCCCTCTAGCCCCTAACACCAGCTGATTCCTACCCAGGAGCGATAGTCACTGATGCTCCCCAGTAACCTGTGTAGCTGCTCAACAACTGGAACATCGCTGCTGAATGCAATCCCATCCTCATCTGGTATTCAAGCCCACAGCTTAGGCTCAGAGACCAGGAGCAGTAGTTTAGTTTAGTTTAGTCTTCGAGATACAGCACGGAAACAGGCCCTTCGGCCCACCGAGTCCACGCCGACCAACGGTCACTTGTACACTAGCTCTATCCTACAATTTGGGACAATTTACAGAAGTCGATTAACCTACAAACCTGCACGTCTTTGGAATGTGGGAGGAAACGCATACGGTCACAGGGCGAACGTGCAAACTCCATACAGACAGCACCCATACTCAGCATCAAACCCAGGTCTCTGGCGCTGTGAGGCAGCAGCAACTCTCCTGCTGCGTCACTGTGCCGCCCTCAAGTAATCTTGGCCATTCCCTCGTGTAAAGTCATAGTGGCCAGTGTGAGTTCCACAATGGCAGTGATCTGACCTTGTGATCAACGTTGGACAATGCACTTCCTGGATCACTCACAAACGTTTATTGAAATGGCGAGGGAAGGAACACAGCTCATCGCTGAACTTCCACAGCTGTCCCAACTCAAGGTCATTGCAAAATGATAAACCTTCCTGCCAACAGGAAAGGTCCTAACCTCACACTAAACACAAAGTACTGGAGGACTAAGAGTCACAATCGAATGATCACTAATGCTCTCCCAAGCCTGATTATTGCCCCAAAATAATCTTAAATTAATGAGATAAATGAAAACACCAGACCTTTCCCAGATGATCTCGTCATGGTGGAGCCACTGAACGGTGGGTGTTGGGTAGCCAGACACCACACATGGCAATATCAGTGACTGGCCTGCCACCTTACTAACGGAGGCAGGTTTCTGGAGAAATGTCGCCTCCCGATCCGCATCCATTTCTGCAAAAGTACAAGAGAACCGTTGGTTATCACAGCGGCACAGGCTTCTGTGTCTGTAAATGTAGAGCATCTAGGCTTTATATACAGAGCAGACTTTAATACACAGCATCTTGTATGAAAAACCACTGGACAAATGGTGAAAACAATAGAAGGAGCAGAATACAAGTTAAAACATGTTTTGTAAAATGGATCTTGAATGCAAGGCAGGAATTATGTTTGCTTCAAAGAAAATGGCAAGTACAGCATAATTGGACAGGGATACAGACATTCTCATTAATGGGTAAACTCGAACAGATATTCTCCCAATTGTACAGTAAAACAGTTCACATTCTCTGATCAATCATCAATTGGCTTTTCTGGACAAAACCTCCAAACTAGCGGCAGTGTCCATCTGGAAATGAAACATGCTTGATGTAACTTCTGAGAACAGATAAGACTTGTTCTGTGTAGACTGGCTGGATCTCACCAGTCTAGCCCTAGATTCCTGCCCATTTCACAGTTTATTGCAACTGAGAGTTACCTGGCAAAACGGTGAGGAACACCTCTTCACTTGTCTTGGAAGAACCTGCGGCTTCCACAGAGCAGTGGTAAGACCCAGCGTCATTGCTGGAGGTGTTGCTGATCTCCAAGGTACCACTGGGCAGTTTCAGGAACCTGCCTTCCACCGCCACAAGCTGCCGGTTATGTTCCCACCGCACAAATGGAACGAGATCAGCATTCACCTCGCATCCCAGCAGGGCAGTGTCGCCTTCGTGCACAAAGACCCCATCTGGCTGACCGCTGAACCGAGGAAGACCTGGAACAGGCAAGGTCACGAGTCACACATACATCAACACAACACAAATAATAACCTTCTAGCTACAAGTTCAATATTGCAGATACGAGAAATCTGAAGCAGAAGCTGAGAATTTTGGAAATAGGCAAGCAGGACAGGATCTACAGAGCGCAAAACACAGTTAACAATTCAGCACAACGCTTATCCTTTGAAGAGGTTCTGATGAAAGATCACGGACTCGAACTGTAAATGTTTCCCTCACCACAGGTGTGTTCTGATCTGATAAGTACTCAACATCTTCTATTTTGATGATAGTGTAGCCATTCATCTCACTGATACAACGTGCAACATGACAGTTTCTAGATCACTACTGAAGTGTTTAACAGCTAATTTATGAGCTTCTAAAGCACAACCGCACCATCATCTCTCTCAGGTGCATGGATGTCAACATAAAGTAAAGCCACAAACGTAATGTGGGAAATGCAGCCCCAATATATCCACAGCAAGCTCCCACAAACACCAATCAATAGACAATCAAAGATAATGATCGAGGGATAAATATTGATCAGGACATGGAAAACTCAACTACAGCATATAGGCGAGGGAACACCCATGTTTACTACATGGCCCTTGGTTCAATGGATGAGCTGAAAGACAGCACTTCCAGTAACAGCACTCCCTTGATGCTGCAGTCATGGAAGCATAGATGATGGCACAGACCCCTCAGTAGCTTAAGGTGGACTATGGGGCCTAAACATAAACAAAGTACTTTGTAGTTTGAGATGACAAATGCTCTCCTCTGGGTTATGACAACTCATTGATGCAACACTATTGCTAGAAGTACAAGCCTTGAACACCTTCCTCATTTTGTGGTCTGTCTCTGTGGCTGAAACCTGAAAAAGCAGCATCTATTGCTAGGAATTCATGCTATTGGACAGCTGGAGAGATGAGTCAACCAGGAAGCAGCAATAAGATGAAAGGAGAACTGGTTGGAATAATCCAGGAATGAGAAGGTTAACATATGATGGGTGTTTGTCGGCACTGGGCCTGTACTCACTGGAGTTTAGAAGAATGAGGGAGGACCTCATTGAAACATCCAGAATAGCGAAAGGCTTGGATAGAGTGGATGTGGAGAGGATGTTTCCAATATTTGAGGAGTCTAGGACTAGAGGTCACAGCCTCAGATTTAAAGGGTGTTCTTTTAGGACGGAGATGAGGAGAAATGTCTTTAGTCATAGGTTGGTGAATCTGTGGAATTCTTTGCCAGAGGTCAAGTCAGCGGATATTTTTAAGATTCTTGATTAGTAGAGGTTATAGGGGAAAGGCAGGATAAGGGGTAAAGAGGAAGAGATAGATCAGCTATGATTGAATGGCGGAGTAGACTTGATGGGCCGAATGGCCTAATTCTATTCCTAACAATTATGACCTTATAATAGGAGTTACAATCAGTAACAAACTGGCTAAACAAACGTGTGCCTTGGCCCATGTTTTGTAATGAGCCTAAATTGCTGATTAGCAGCAACTGATAACTCGGATGGTGTTGCTTCACACCATCCCACACTGTCACATCCGCAGCCAATGTCTTCACACTCTGGCTATTTTAGGTCTATCTGCAATAATAGTTCAGACCCATCCCCACGAGTAAATTTACCAGTGGGATTTGGCTTGGACCCAGTACAGCGGAAGTCTGAGTACCTGCTGAAAGCTTTGCTCCCCATTCTGGCAGCGACTAAACTGACTCATCTATATCCCACACCGTATAGCTCCATACACTGGCCGGGTTGGGGGGCAGAGACGCAAGTCTCCAGAATCAAACACCATACCACTGAAGAAGGGTGTCGACTTGTAACGTTGCCCACTCCTCTCCACAGATGCTGCCTGACCCACTGAGTTACTCCAGCATTTTGTGTCTATCTTCAGTTTAAACCAGCATCTGCATTTCCTTCCTACACCCCATACCACTACTAGTACACCTCCCACATTGTCCGTCTCCACTATCACTATACTGCACAGCCTGCACGAGGAAGGCACATTTATTAGAGTGGCAGAGGACTGGAGGAAAAACAATTCAACATTAATCAAAGTAGCACCCAGTGAACAGGAGCAAACTAGGGATAAATGAAAATAGGAAACGGACCCAAGGATAAGCATTAGTTACAAAACGCACTGACTCTGCAGAGAGCTGCCTCACACGGCTACTGACTAATGTCCAACTAACCTGTTGGTAAAGTACCGCTCCCCCACAGACTCCCATCCCATCTTTCCCACGCCTTCTTTCCCATTCATTTCCATTCTTCAGCTTCCTTTCCCATCTGATTCCACAACCTGCAGCCTTTTGTTCTCCCCTTCCCACCTGCCAATCTCCACCCTCTGACCGTCATCTGCCGACACACTCCTCCTCACCTGCATCAACCCATCACTGTCAGCTCTTGGCCACCCCTCCCTCCCCCTTCCCGTCCCTCTTTACACTAGCTACTTCCCCTCTACCCTTTCAGTCCAGATGCAGGGCCTTGGCCTGAAACATCGCCTGTCCATATTGCTCCTACACAGAGAAGCTGCCTGACTTAGTTTGCACCAGATTCCAGCTTCTACAGTCTTGTGTCTCTAAGCCACTGCAGAGTGCGAGCTACAAGATGCATTTGTACACTTCCAGCAGACTCCAAAACAAATGCATATAATAGCAGTGCGGGATGAGATTGCAGGATGAGACTGTCCTGGATGGTGGAACACTGGGCTGGTGTGCTGCGTAGATCTTTATGGAGGGGGGGAGTGGGGATGTGGGCATTGGCACATTCCTTCTGTTCCTTTGTGTGCAGTGCTTCCTATCTCTCTCCTGCAGACCTGAAGTACCCCATTACTGTATCCCCCCACCCTGGAGCCAGTGCTGGCTCTCAACACGATCAAATCCTTTCCCATTTAACTACCTCTATTAACGTTGATGCCAGGAATTCACACAACCTTCAGGTTGCACCTCTTCAACTACTTAATTATTTAAAAAATAAGATTCCCCTTTCAGCAATGGTTCATTGTGACTGAGTAGGTTGTTTCCATGGCAACTCCAATATCAAAGAAACCTTGTCCCAGTTACAGACAGCTGAAAAATGTGTCAATTAGAGTGGTCACCAAAAGCAGCTCGTGGAATCTCAGCAGCTTGAATCTTCTGTATCAGACAGTCACCTCTCCCCACCCTTGAACGACACTGTGGTCTGTAGGGAGAGGGAGCAACATATGTTTAAGACATCTCCTTCGTCAGGAGAATGAAACACAACCTTGATTCTCTTGACGTTTGAAAATAAAATATCTGTTTCACCGTCTATAAGGAGATTGAAGGAATCGCCTTCCGAGATGCATCACTCTGATGTTCAATTACTACACACACAACATAAATCAAACTGTAGGCAGCACAACATTGGTCTCTGGGCCCAGTGTCAGTCGGCACTCCTGTTAGTCCCACTCTCCCACTCCTTCCTACAGGGTTGCAATTGTCTCCTTTGAATGTTTCCAATTATATTTTACAAGTATTCAATGAATCTTGTTTTACTGCCCTCTCAGACAGTCATTTCATTCCAGATTGGACAATCGCCACAATCTGAAATTCCTCATTGCAAACTCAACAAAAGCCAGCTAAGTGAGTGCTCCAGTCAGTGGCACAGTGGTGGCTCCCACATCCATGTGTCCTTGGCAATGACACCAGTCGCTGGGCCCTTGTCAAAATGCCTGGGGGTGGGGTTAGGGGACAGGGGACACAGATAGGAGCTCCACATGTTAAACACATCCCCCATCAGCATCTCCTGCTGTGTGAAGGACAAGCTGCTCAGACTTTCTGATCCCCTTTATAAAGAGTGGCTGCAATTCACAGCCACCTTTCCCAAGTCCATCGGAGTGTATTGGATCAACTCTTTAAAGAAAGCACAAAAACAGATATAGGCACAAAAAGCTGAAGTAACTCAGTGAAATACTCCATAATCTTGAGTCTATCTTCAGTGTAAACCAGCATCTGCAGTTCCTTCCTGCACAGAATCAAATATATTTAGTAACAGTTAGGTGCTGATCAGTAGAGTTTCTTCAGTCTAGTTACAACTTTGTTTTTGAAACCCATGGCTGCCTAACTGCTCCCCAAGTGTTCGTGCGTGGCCCCCACATCCCCACATTGTCCAGGCTTCCTGCATCCATCCATCCCACCGGCTGCCCTATCTCCACACGACCCAGAATTCAATCCCTAACTCACCAGCTGCTCCCGCCTCTGTACAACACTCCTCAAAACCTTAGTGTGATTCTTCATCACAAATTGTTCGATAGAACTCTATGAAGGGCCTGAGATATTTGATTGTAGTAAAGGATGAATTAATACATTACTTTTGTACCATTATCAACCTTATATTCCCTGTGAAGCAGAAGTATTTTGCCCTGCAATTTGTTCAATCGTTTTCTGTTCATCTCTTGGAGACACGAGCTGTGGGTAAATCCCGCAGAGACCGGCTGCCCTTGTGCGAGCAATATTCCCCTCGTCTGAGTCACAGCCGGCAGGTAATTGATGACTCCCATCGCAGCCTCAAACTGCATCTCATTGAAGTGGCATGAAACAGCAGCAATGCTGGGAGCACTTCAATCAGCAATGCCCCACAGTGTAGCAGCCTCATGTCGCCCCCAATGTCATCTGAGCACAGGCCAGATTGGGGCTGAGTTTAGCTGATTATCGTCACGGACATCGAGGTACAGTCAAAAGCTTTTGCTATCCAATCAAAGAAAAAACTACACATGATTACAATCAAGCTGTTCAATAAAGGATCATTGAAATTGCAAAGTGGAGACTAGCATTTTTTTTCTTAAGTTAAGATATTGAAATTAAAAGGCCTATGGATATACAGGGAATGGAGGGATATAAAGCAGGCAAAGGCAGATTAGTTTAACCTGGCATCATGTACAGCACGGATATTGTGGGCCAAAGGGCCTGTTCCTGTGCTGCACTGTTCCATGTTCTGTGAAGAAACAGGGAACTGCAGAAGCCAGTTTACAAAAAAAAGACAAAGTGCTGAAGTAACTCAGTGGGTCACGCAGCATCTCTGGATAGGTGACGTTTTGGACTGGTGACCCATCTTCAGGCTGCCTGTGGTGGGGGGGGGGGGGGGGGGGGGGAGGAAGAGGGCAGGACAAAGCCTGGTGAGTGATAGGTGGATACAGGTGATGTTTTTATATGACAGGCAATGGTTGGACAAAGGCCAAAGATGAAAAGACAAAATGTTGGAGATAAGGATAAAAGAGTTATGAATTGTGGTCAGCGAAAGAACTGTATGTGGAAGGGGAGAAGTGGGTGCGAGTGCAGGTGGGGCACAAAGAAGGGGAGAATTTAGGATGGGGGAGGGCAGTGAGGTTAGCGATCTAAAATTGGAGAAAGCACGGGAATGTTCAGGAAGATGAGTGTCTGCCATGTAAACAATATGCCCTGCCCATCGGAACCAAATAAATTAATTGAGGCTTTTCACTGTACCTCGGTACACGTGACAATAATAAACGATATCAATGCTAGGAATATTGCCCTGGGAGAAGGGAGTAGCTGGTTGATTTGTCCTGTTGCTCACACACACGTCCACACACGTAGCAAACCAGGTATCAAAATCTCCAACTTCCTTCCATGTCACTCAGTCACCTCAGTAACTACACAGATACAGTGCCCTCCATGATGTTTGGGACAATGAACCATCATTTATTTATTTATAGAAAAAAAATCACATGTGGTTAAAGTACTCATTGTCAGATTTTAATAAAGGCCAGTTTTATACATTTTGGTTTTACCATGTAGAAATTACAGCAATGTTTATACAGTCCCCCCCATTTCAGGGCAACATTATGTTTGGGACAAAGCAATGTCATGTACATGAAAGTAGACATGTTTAGTATTTTGTTGCATATCCTTTGTATGCAATGACTGCTTGAAGTCTGCGATTCATGGACATTACCAGTTGCTGGGTGTCTTCTCTGGTGATGCTCTGCCAGGCCTGTATTGCAGCCATCTTTAGCTTATGCTTGTTTTGGGGGCTAGTCCCCTTCAGTTTTCTCTTCAGCATATAAAAGGCATGCTCAGTTGGGTTCAGATCGGGTGAGTTTTGAGGCATTTGTTTGAGCTTGAGCAAATAGGATGTGTCTAAACACTTCAAAATTCATTATGCTACTACCTTCAGCAGTTGTATTATCAAGGGTCAGCAGTGTTTTATTGTCATGTGTCCCTCCCAGATAGGACAATGAAATTCTTACTTGCTGCAGCACAACAGAATGAAGATAAGTGAGGGCACTGTAACTAAAAACTAAAATAATACTAAAAATAGAAATGTCACTGAGTCGTGAGGTGATATCATTAAACAGGTGGAGCAAGATATTGGCTGGTGGATATTGGCAAATCCTATTTTGAAAAAAACAGTTGCCTTGTACGGTCTGAATGGGAGAAGTAATCACAGGGGAAATCCATGAGAAAGAGACGATGACACTCAAAGTAAATAAGCTCTCATTTAACAGTACTTTGCACCACCTTAGAACACTTCAAAGCACTTTAGAGATACTTTAGAGTATATATAATTCAGTCATACAGCACAGAAACAGACCTTCAGCCCAACATGCCCAATGGCAACCTGATTCTGAAAATAAACAAATACATAGTACTGGAATAACTCAGCGGGCAGGCAACATCTCTGAAGAACATAGAAAGGTGATGCTTCAAGTCGGGAAGCATAGATAGGTGATCCTTCCATAAACATCACCTATACATGTTCGCTACAGATGGGGCCTGACCCACTGAGTTTGATTCAACTCTGTCCCATTGTGAACATTGTCTCAAATCGCACACATGCACATGGACAAATACACATGTGCACACATACAAATGCACACACGGACACATGGACAAATACACATGTGCACACATACAAATGCACACACGGACACATGGACAAATGCACGTGTGCACACATACAAATGCACACACAGACACATGGACAAATACACATGTGCACACATACAAATGCACACACAGACACATACACATGTGCACACATACAAATGCACACACAGACACATGGACAAATACACATGTGCACACATACAAATGCACACACATGCACATGGACAAATACACATGTGCACACATACAAATGCACACACAGACACATGGACAAATACACATGTGCACACATACAAATGCACACAAGGTCATGAATGTAGTGTAGAAATTGTGTATAAATCTTCACCTCGATGTTGTAACTTGGCAGTTCATGAATATGCATCTCCTGCAAACTTCAAAACACTTTACACGGTGCTGCGGGACAAACTTCTCCTCACATCATCCCTGCCTCATGTTCCGGAGAAGGGGGGGGTAGGGGGGGGGGGGGGGGGGGGGGGGGGGGGGGGGGGGGGGGGGGGGGGGGGGGGGGGGGGGGGGGGGGGGGGGGGGGGGGGGGGGGGGGGGGGGGGGGGGGGGGGGGGGGGGGGGGGGAATTGTCTAATAAAGACCCCAGCTTGTGACAGACACAGAATGTGAAGAGCTTGAGGAATCAGAGTGGAAAGCATTGAGCAAGGCAGAATCAATAAAAGAGCCAGGGTGAGAAGCGTTGTGAGGGAGGAATGAGAGGATCGTCAATCAAACAGCAAGTCTTTACTTACATTCACTCCAGGAATGTCACAGGGTTGTTAAAAGAGTTTTGATTGTTTGAACAGAGTATAATCCTTTATCAGAATCGAGTGTCACGAAGAAAGAGAAGAAAAGGACTTTGTTAGAAGAATACAAAATTGACGTTTAAGAGGTGATAATTATTTGATTGATTTGTCAGCACTTTTGATAGTAAATATGGACTTCATTGTTAGTTTTTTAATAAGAGTGTGGGTCCAGTGCATTTATTTAGTGCTGGCTTTGGAGATTTCTGGCATGGAGTGGTATTCTCATTATAAGTGGGCAACTGTTTTATAGCAAGATATCCTAGGAGACAATGGAAAATAATGAATGTTCACACTACTTAATAAGCGTTTGTCTGCAGGATTGTAAACGGCACACAACCTCTCATCCTCACTCCTTGAGCTGTTCAGATTATTTCCCTCTTATCTTCACTAATTTGACACTTGGTTTGATGCCACTCATTCAGAGCCCATTGGAAAGCTGCAAACAGGCTGCCACCAGTTGCTATTGGGCAGAACTTGTGCAGAAAGTAACAATCAGAAATCTCCAATGAGGGTGCGAACAGGAACGGAGGGCTTTGACTTCCCCCTGAGAGAGAGGTTAATCTGCTGACAAACCCAATCTAGTTGGGAGAAATGTGCCAGGATTCGAATCAGTCACAGAGAACAACACAACCTTTTTCTCAGATACAGTCCCTGGAATTTGAGAAAGGTTTACTTCTGCATCTGGTTTGTAGGTTCGAAGGAAACCGATGAGGCCAGTGTAGGGACTGCAAACTCTTCCATATAAAGGACAGGAAGTGCCTGGAGGGTAGGGGGGGAATTAATTTGATGTGTGGTGCGCTCCTTACACAAACCTCGGAGGGGTTCACTGTAGGTCTGATACGTGGACACCACGTGCCAATCAGTGCCAATCTGAGAGCTCCTCTACTGTTGAGTGGCTGTGGGCAGGAAGGTCCAGGCATCACGGACAATGCTGCATTTCCCCACTTTATAATTTATTGTATCGATTCATTTTGTCACGTGTACCAAAAGACTTTGTGTGCTATCCCGTCTAATCATACAATCAAACCACACACATCAGTTAGTGCAAAGTGTGAAATGCCAGAGTGCAGAATACAATATTATAGTATTATTTATAAAATACACTGGCTAGCAGGCAGGCAGCTGCTGCAGGAATGGCCCTGTGTGTGAGGTGGCCTTTCACAATAACCGGTGTGATTTGTGCATTAACTGCACGATAGAAAGGGACAAATAAACGGTGGAATGATCGAGTCCCACACAGCGACAAACTGCCGCACTCACCACATGCAAAGCAGGCCGGGAGATATTAGCTCCAAGAATAAAGGAGAGCCTGGAAGCCATTTGCGTGGGAGTTAATCAATAACAGGTTTATTTAGCATGTCAAATTACTGAATGGGCTGGAAGCAGTTGCAGAGAGACAAGGCAAAACTCTTCCTGCTGGTGAGCATGACTCCTGGGTGAATGCAGACCACTGACTGTTCTTGTTGTGTTTTGTGCCCTCATTCTCTTCATCTAGGTTAGTTATTTTTAACTAACTGAGCAGGTCAAATTTCTGAGCTGGAAAATATCAAATAAGTGCTTACTTGCTTATTCGCACCCTCATGCCCCCCCCCCACACATACACACGGACACACACACACACACACATACGGACACACTCAAACACACTCATAAACACACACTCACAGACACACTCAAACACACTCACAACCACACACAAGGACACACAAGGACACACACGCAGACACACACTCACAGACACACACACACACACTCACAAACACAGCCACACAGGGGTTACTTTCAGCTGACCTACTGTAGTGACATGACAAGGCAGTTGTCAGTGCAATGACCGCCACACACTTCTCTCTGCTCCCACTCCTAACGTAGAGACTGCGGGCTCTGGGACAAGAGCCAACAGGAATCATTTACCTTGAACACAAGTCCACCAGTGACTTCACTGCAGCTTATCTGGATAACACTACCAACCTTGACCTTGACCAGCTCACCTCCATCCCTGCCACCCTACACACTATGCAACTGTGAAACAGCAGTCATGAGAAGTTGCACGGGGCCTGATCCACTGCAGGATGTCACTTGGCAGAAACTGCAGCTCGGATATATGGAGATGAGAATCACTGACAACCACCCATCAGAGACAAGGGTTTGGCTTGTTCTCTGTTCCCCTGATGTCCCAAACAAAGTCAGTGAGGGATTCTCATCCGTCAAACTGTCTTTGCTGTTCCAATCGTTCTCCAAATGAGGCTCCTGCTCTTGAATATTTTTCTACAAAACCGCTACCCATGAGACTTCCATTCATAGTTCCAATATTGGTTGGCATGGTAACTTTCCTCAGGGAGAAAGAATGTTCTCCTTCTGAACGATTGTCATGAATCCTCTCACTCAACAGACTGATCTTCAACCACTGCACCTTCTCAAACCTTGGATCTGTCTCCCAAAGCTCAACGTCTCTCCAAAAATATGCATCTCATTCCCTACTGAATCTCTTCAATCCCCGCCACATCAAAACAATCCCCACTGTTCTCTTCACTCAAACTCTCCATAAGATGAGGTCCTATATAGACCATCCCCATCACATTGCTCCTGCACTGATAGCCGTGGCTTGAGCTACCAGTTCTGAAACTTCCTCTTCCTTGATATAACCAGCCTGCAACCCTAATAAATACTGACTTTGGGCATAATTAACACCCTTTATGGAGATTTTTAATCTGCATTTTCTATCCCATGCTGGTTTATGTTCTATGTTAATGTAGTTATTTGTATCAAAGGTATGTTAATTCTAAATATAAAATTTAAATGCATACTTTCCACATCAGTTGAGACATAATCTGAGCTGCATTAGTTATAGAGTTCAGACTCAGCTCTTCGGCCCAACTTGCCATGCCGACACTAGTCGCATTTGGCCCATAGTCCTCTAAACCTTTCCTGTCCAAATGTGCTCAATGTTGTTACAGTACTTGCCTCAACTACCTCCTCTGGCAGCTTATTCCATACACCCACCGCAGTCTGTGTGAAAACGTTGCCTTTCCGGTTCCTATTAAATCCTTCCCTTCTCACCTTAAACCTGTGTCCACTGATTGTTGATTCACCTGGATAAAATACTGTGCATCTAACCTGTCTATTTCCCTTGTGATCTTATACACCTGCCCAGCCTCATCCTATCGTCCTGGCAAAGTTCTTGAAAATTGTCTTTGCACTCTTTCCAGCTTAACAACACTCACATTGTACTAGCAATACAATGGAAATGTCACATTATCAGGGGCCCAGTGAACAGGGAGCACCATCTTATCAGAAGGGAAATGTTGAGGGAGTTCTGTGCTAGTGACGGGTCAGTGCTGAGAAAGTGTTGCACTATTGAAGGGCAATACTGAAGGAACACCACACTGTTGGAGGGGCAATACTGAGGGAACACCACACTGTTGGAGGGGCAGTGCATTGGAAACAATCTGAAGAACTTCACATTAATACACAGGGAGAACAGAGTAAAAACAGATCCAAAAGTGAGATAAATAAACTTGGAGGAGCTAGGGCTAGGTTTTGGACATGGGGGAATGCAGGGCAGACGATGGGCAGCTGGTATGGAGGACCCTGAACAAACCAAGTGATAATACCAATGTGAAAGGCTGTGAGAGGGAGTTTCAAGTAGTGATTATACAATCTGGACTCATACATTGAAGGTCACAAGTGGTTTTGTTGACATTTTTAATTTATTAAGAGGAAAGATGATCTATTTCTATGACCGGGGAGTTTAGAACCAGGCAGCAAAATTGGAACAGAATCAGCTCTTGCAGGAGTACGGAAAGGAAACATCCCACACTCAGGGTGGCATGTCTAGTACTCACTATCCATCAGTAATTAATGCTAGGACAACTAGTAGATTTGTATCTGAGACTGATGGATTGTTGTTAACCAAAGTTGTTAAGAGATATGAGAAAATGCAGCAATGCGGTGTCACCAATCAGCAATCACAGCAAAGTGGCCTCCTCCTGTTTGTACTTGGCCATGTTGTAGAAATGAAGCAGGCAGTTGTTGAGAAACAAAGTGGAGGAGAGAGAGGAGATCCGCTGCTATTCTAATATGTACCTTGGTTTTATGTTTCCATTTATCATAGTGACAGATACTAGTGGAGAACTTGGATAGTTGACCTCAATCAGCTGTTACAGCACAATATTAGCACTCCCTTTACTCTGCATTGACAATACTCCCCAACTAAAACCAATGAAGACATCCCAGTGTCCAAATCATTTAATATCAGAAACATAAAATGACCAATCACTGATCCTTGCAGAATACTGCTGGTCACAGGCCTCCAGTCAGAGTAACATCTCCCCACCACTGCTCTGTTTGTGTCTACCATGGGCACACCTACTTTGAATCCAATCTACAAAATTCCATGGATCCCATGTGTTTTATCTTCTGGATCAGCATACCACGAGGAAGTTTGGCAAGAGCTTCACGAAAGTCTGATTATACAACATCCACTCCCCTCCCCTCCCCTCATCAATCATCTATGTCACCTCCTCAAAAAACCCAAGTAAATTTGTAAGACTTGACTAACCACACACAACGCCATGCTGACTATCCCTAATGTCTATTCTTTTCCAAATACGAGTGCATCCTACCACTTCAAACTTTCTCCAATAATCTCTCTTCCACTGATGCAAGGCTCACCAGCCTACAGCTTTCTGGGATGTCCCTACAGTCCTCCTTAAACGGAGGAACAACACTGCCACCATTCATCCTCTGGGATCTGGCCTGTGGCTAATGTAAAGATCTCTGGCAAGGCCCACCTCCCTCAATAACCTGAGATAAATACCATCGGGACCATGGGACTTCTCCACCTTAATGCTCTTTGTGACCCAACACCTCCTGCTTCTTGATATCAACGTCTTGGTTCTTGGTTTCTTGTTCCTCCAAAATATTCCAAATGCAATTTAAACTGGAGGTGGTGAAGGGAGGGCTTAAGCCGGAAAGGGTTATTGGGAAGAAAGAGCTACTTTAAATTTAGTTGGGTTGGGTAACTATAGTAGGGTGGAGATTATTCCATGCTTTAATTGTGCGGGGGAAGACCAAATTGCTGTACACATCTGTCTTTGTAGCTGGGATCACAAATTGGATCGAATGCCTTCGTCTGCTCCTAATTGGTTTGGGTTTGGTGTAGGTCTTGTAATCTATGTCGAGCTGACCATTTAACATTTTGTAAAAACAGGTCAAACAGTGAGCTTCACGTCTGTCTTGGAGAGGGTCCCACCCCAGAGAATTCAGAAGTTTGGTGACACTCGCTTCTCTCTCATAGTTGTTAGTAACAAATCGAGCTGCCTGTCTTCGGACACGTTTGATGGAAGAGATGTTTTTATTTGTGTATGGGTCCCATGCTGCAACTGCATAGTCCAAATGAGGTCTCACGAGGGTGAAGTATAGCTTCTCCTTGACAGAAGTTGAATGGTGAAAGTTGCACCTCAGAAAGTTTAGGACACCTGTTGCTTTCACCGTTGCATGATGAGTCTGACCATTCCAACACAGATCATTCTGCAATTTGATGCCAAGATACTTGGTTTGTTTGGATTCTTCAAGGGTGGCACCAAGTATATTGTAAGATGTTTCGCCTGGATTCCTCTTTCTGGTGACACGCATGGTCAGACTACATCAGCATATTCCTGATCCACTGAGTTACTCCAGCATTGTGTTTTTAATAAACCAGCACCTGCAGTTCTTTATTGTCTACATGTGCCTGATGTCACTGTTGTTCACGTCCTTCTCCTTAGTGAATACCGAAGCAAAGTCATGTTTTATAACTCACCCAGTCCCTCTGCCTCCAGCTATAATTCCTCCCTTTACCCTTCCTACCTTCTCCCTAGTTACACACATGTTTTTAATGTAGGTATAAAAAGCTTTGGGATTCTCATTAATTGTACCCACCTTGGATATTTCCTCGACCTGTTTAGGCCTAATTCCCTGTTTGAGTTCCCTCCCACTTTTTTTGTAAGGCCAGTCCGATTTTAGTTTACTAATCCTTGCATGGACTGAAGGGTCTTGACCTGAAACGTCATCTATTCCTTTTCTCCAGAGATGCTGTCTCCAGTCGCTGAGTTATTCCAGCTTTTTGTGTCGATCTTTGGTTTAAACCAGCATCTGCAGTTCCTTCCTGTACATCCTTGCATGTGCTTTCTTTTTCTTTTTGACTAAATTTGCAACATCACTTGTCACCCAGGGTTCCTGATCTTTATCATCACCGCATCGTAATGACCTCAGCATCAGAATTGCTTTGTAGAATGTTGTTCATTGAGCTATTTTTGCTGCAATTCCAGTTCCAGATAAGACATTCTCCACTCCGCGTCTTCCCTGATACAATACCAACCCCAAGCTGACAGTATCCATGACAGATTTCCCCAGGGCACCTCCACCACTGCGGGCCACAGTAAACCTCTCCAATCTGGGAACTGCTCTGCCTTTCGTCTTTCAGTAGCAGTGACATTGCATCGTGTGGAGAAATCCACTCCGCATATTCCCGGCAACCCTTAGAAAACAGACCAGGCGAGAGGTAGTTTCATGTCTGCACAAATTACTTCTAAAAGACACACTCCAGGATTTGAATGTTTCTGCGCTGGGAGCTCCGGGGGGAATTAATCAGCAACATATTAGACACCTTGTGGAGCCTGGCACCGAACGGAAATCCTTCAGTGTGAGTGAGATGAGGCTGCTTCCCCAAGTGGGCTCCTGACAAGGCACATTTCCCCGGGACCTGTTACACCCAATACCCCGGGGACTCCACTTCCCACTGGCCTGCCCACTACAGCCCAGGTTGCAATGGAGCCGGCAATGCAGGAAACAGAGGCTCCGCATTTACAGTGTGTGGGTGGGTGGCAGGAGCCCCTCTCACTCCTAACCCCTTCCCACTCTCATCCCCACTCACACCTACCCATTACTCACTCTCCCCCCTCCCATCCCCTTCTCCCTCTCACCCCCATTCCCTTTCCCTCTTACCCCTCTCTCCCTTTCACTCCTACCCTTATCCCTCTCACTTCTACCCCTGCTGAGTTCATCCAGCACTTTGTCTTTTTTAGTAAACAAGCATCTGCGGTTCCTTGTGTCTACCAATAATAATCTGACTCTGTGAGTCAAGCAACATCTATGGAGGCATGGGGATAGTTGACATTTTGAGCTGAGTCCTTGCATCAGGACACCAAATATTGATTATCCAGTAATTTGACAAATTAACAAAATGTCTTTGTTTTATTGTGGGAGAACAGAATACAAAAGTACAGGAAGTTCTGCTACCTTGCCCATTTCCAGAGTCAAAGAAGAGTCTTGACCTGTCCGTTCCCTCCACAGATGGTGCCTGTCCTGAGTTACT